>NC_080378.1:37708784-38008784 GCF_014773155.1 Arachis stenosperma
GCTCTTGGGTGGTCCATAAGTGATCTTAAGGGCATTAGCCCAGCTAGATGCATGCACAAGATCCTGTTGGAGGATAATGCCAAACCAGTGGTTCAACCACAGAGGAGGCTAAATCCAGCCAGAAGGAGGTGGTGCAGAAAGAGGTCACTAAATACTAGAGGCTGGGATCATTTATCCTATTTCTGATAGCCCCTGGGTGAGCCCTGTCCAAGTTGTTCCCAAAAAGGGAGGCATGACAGTGGTTCATAATGAAAAAAATGAACTGGTTCCCACAAGGACAGTCACAGGGTGGCGCATGTGTATTGACTACAGAAGGCTCAATACAGCCACCAGAAAGGATCATTTTCCTTTACCATTCATAGGCCAAATGCTAGAAAGACTAGCTGGCCATGATTATTACTGCTTTTGGATGGCTATTCAGGCTACAACAAATTGCAGTAGACCCTCAGGACCAAGAGAAAACAGCATTCACCTGCCCTTCAGGCGTGTTTGCCTATAGGAGAATGCCTTTTGGTCTGTGCAATGCACCTGCAACCTTCCAAAGGTGCATGCTCTCTATCTTCTCAGATATGGTAGAGAAATTTCTGGAAGTCTTCATGGATGACTTCTCAGTATATGGAGACTCATTAGCTCTGTCTTAACCACCTATCACTTGTCCTGAAAAGATGCCAAGAGACTAACCTGGTTTTAAACTGGGAGAAATGTCACTTTATTGTGACTGAAGGAATTGTCCTTGGGCACAAAATTTCAAGCAGGGGAATAGAGGTGGATAAGGCAAAGGTAGAGGTAATTGAAAAATTACCACCACCTGCCAATGTTAAGGCAATCAGAAGCTTTCTGGGACATGCAGGATTTTACAGAAGGTTTATCAAGGATTTTTCGAAAATTGCCAAACCTCTGAGTAATCTGCTAGCTGCTGACTCCATTTATCTTTGATAATGAGGTCTGCAGGCATTTGAGACCCTGAAAGCTAAGCTGGTCACAGCACCAATTATCTCTGCACCAGATTGGGCATTACCATTTGAATTAATGTGTGATGCCAGTGATCATGCCATTGGTGCAGTGTTGGGACAGAGGCATAATAAACTTCTGCATGTCATTTATTATGCCAGCCGTGTTCTAAATGATGCATAGAAGAATTACACAACCACAGAAAAAGAATTACTTGCAGTGGTTTATGCCATTGACAAGTTTAGATCCTACCTAGTAGGATCCAAAGTGATTGTGTACACTGACCATGCTGCTCTTAAATACTTACTCACAAAGCAGGATTCAAAACCCAGGCTTATCAGATGGGTGTTGCTTCTGCAAGAGTTTGATATAGAAATAAGAGACAGAAAAGGGACAGAGAATCATGTAGCTGATCATCTGTCCAGAATAGAGCCAGTAGTTGGGGCGTCCTTCCCTTCTACTGAGATTTCTGAGACTTTCCCAGATGAGCAATTATTTGCCATTCAGGAAGCTCCATGGTTTGCAGACATTGCAAACTATAAAGCTGTGAGGTTCATACCCAAAGAGTACAGTTACATGCAGAAAAAGAAATTAATTTCAGATGCCAAGTACTACCTTTGGGATGAACCATATCTCTTTAAGAGATGTGCTGACGGAGTGATCCGCAGGTGTGTACCCAGAGAAGAAGCACAGAGGATCCTATGGCACTGCCATGGATCACAGTATGGAGGACATTTTGGAAGTGAGCGAACAGCCACTAAAGTCCTCCAATGTGGCTTCTACTGGCCTACTCTCTATAAAGATTCCCGAGAGTTTGTGCGTAACTGTGACAGTTGCCAAGAGCTGGTAACCTGCCTCATGGATATGCCATGCCTCAACAAGGGATATTAGAGATAGAGCTGTTTGATGTATGGGGAATTGACTTCATGGGCCATTCCCACCATCATACTCAAACACTTACATTCTGGTGGCAGTGGACTATGTATCTAAGTGGGTAGAAGCAATTGCTACACCCACTAATGATACTAAGACCGTACTGAAATTCCTCCAGAAGAACATTTTCAGCAGATTGGCGTTCCCAGAGTGCTAATCAGTGATGGGGGCACTCATTTCTGCAATAAACAACTATACTCTGCTATGGTCAGATATGGAATTAGCCACAAAGTGGCAACTCCGTATCATCCACAGACAAATGGGCAAGCAGAGGTCTAACAGAGAACTAAAAAGAATCCTAGAACGGACTGTAATGGCCCGAAGAAAGGATTGGGCAAAGAGCTTGGATGATGCTCTGTGGGCATACAGAACAGCATTCAAGACTCCTATAGGCACCTCTCCATACCAATTGGTGTATGGGAAGGCCGCCATTTGCCTGTGGAATGGAACATAAAGCCTACTGGGCAACCAGATTCCTAAACATGGATGCACAGTTAGCTGGTGAAAAAAGATGCTACAGCTGAATGAGCTAGAGGAGTTCAGACTCAATGCCTTGAAAATGCAAAAATTTATAAGGAAAAGGCAAAGAAATGGCATGACAGGAAATTGTCAACCAGAGTCTTTGAGCCAGGACAAAAAGTTCTGCTCTTCAACTCTAGGCTCAAACTGTTTCCAGGAAAACTCAAATCCCGTTGGGGGGGTCCATATGTGATTACAGGAGTGTCACATATGGATATGTTGAGCTTCAGGATATTGATTCTGATAAGAAGTCATTGTTAATGGATAGAGAATCAAACATTATCTTGAAGGAAACTTTGAGCATGAGTGCTCAAAACTGAGACTAGAGTGATTCTCAGTGAAAGTCCAGCTAAAGACAGTAAAGAAGCATTACTGGGAGGCAACCCAGTCATTAGTAGGTTGTATGATTTGTTCTTACAGAGGCAAATATCAAAAAATGAAGGAATTCACAGAGTTACAGAAGGATTCAGCTCAAAAAGCAGAGAAAATGAGCTTACTGGCGAAAAAAACGCCAGTAGGTGCATTTTGGGCGTTAAACGCCAGAATGGGTACCATTCTGGGCGTTTAACGCCAGTAATGGTACCATTTTGGGCGTTAAACGCAGAATGGGTACCATTCTGGGCGTTTAACGCCAGGTGTGCAGCATCACTGGGCGTTCAGAAAAACGCCCAGTGAGGAAGGTTTTCTGGCGTTTAACGCCAGCCAGGGTACCTGGCTGGGCGTTAAACGCCCCAAAAAGGGTGCCAAGTGGGCGTTAAACGCCAGAATGGGTGCCATTCTGGGCGTTTAACGCCAGAAAGGTGGGGGGACCACATTTTTGTTTTCAACTCAAATTTTTTCAAACTTTCCTCTTTTTACCCATAATCTTCTGATAAATGCACTTCAACCTTTCATTATTCACTTTCAAATCTTCACAAATCAAAACCATTCTTCAAATCTATTTCAAAATAATCTCAAATCTTCTTCAAAAACTCACCCTTTTCTCAAATTTTTTCAAAATCTTTTCAAATTTCCTTTCAAAATCTCTCTTTGTTTTCGAAATTCTCCTCCCACTCTATAAACGTTCCTCACCCCTCCTTCCTCACACCATTCGAATTTCCTCTCTCTCTCTCTCTCTCTCTCTCTTCTCTTCTTTCTTTCTTTTTGCTTGAGGACAAGCAAAACCTCTAAGTTTGGTGTGCTTTTCCGTGATCACTAAGCTAAGATCTATCAAGATCATGGCTCCCAAGGGAAAACAAACCAACTCAAGAGGAAAAGAAAGAGACTAATCCAAAGAATCTTTGGAATGAAGAGAAGTTCTTAACCAAAGAACATGAAGACCATTATCACAAAATAATGGGTCTGAGGTCAGTGATCCCGGAAGTTAAATTGATCTGAAAGAAGATGAATATCCGGAGATCCAAGAGCAAATTCGAAACAGAGGTTGGGAAGTTCTGACCAATCCTGAGACAAAGGTTGGAAGGAACATGGTTCAGGAATTCTACTCAAATCTGTGGCTAACAGATAAGCAAAGAATGACTGGAACCGCTTACCATACCACAGAACCATGGTCAGAGGGAAAGTTATGTACTTCCATCTGGACAAAATAAGAGAATCTTCAACTACCTCAACTACAAGATGATCCTGATTCCTTCAATAGGAGGATGGTGAGAGTAGATAAAGGTTTGGATCAAGTTCTAGAGGACATCTGCCTCCCTGGGACTAAGTGGATAACCAATTCAAAGGGTGTCCCAAACCAACTCAAGAGGGGAGACCTCAAGCCAATTGCAAGAGGTTGGCTAGACTTTATTGGGCGTTCCATATTGTCCACTAGCAACCGTTCTGAGGTCACCATCAAGAGAGCAGTGATGATTCACTGCATTATGCTTGGAAAAGAAGTGGAGGTTCATCATGTGATTGCTTGTGAGATCTACACCATTGCAAATAAGAATTCCACTGAGGCCAAACTGGCTTACCCAAGCTTGATTTCCTTGCTCTGTAAAGAGGCTGGGGTGAAGATGGGAGTAGATGAGTTCATACCCATTGAACACCCAATCACCAAGAAGTCAATGGAAGGACAGTGCAGACACTCCATCAAGAGGAGGGCGCAGGAATTCCTCCCTGAATTCCCAAGAATTGACTACTGGTCCAGCCTAGAAGCATCTATTAACAAGCTGCAAGAGACTATGGAGCAACTGAAGGAAGAACAGCAGAATCAGAATTGCATGCTCTGCAAATTGCTGAAGGAACAAGAGAAGCAGGGGCGTGAACTCCAAGAGTTGAAACGCCAAAAGCTCTCCTCTCAAGCTGAGGGAGCATCCACTTCTCAAAATCAAGGTGTTGAGTCCTAACTCTGTGAAAACCTCTATCATTAGGAGCCTCTGTTTTTTGTTTTTTTATTTTCCTTTATTTTGTTTTTATTTTTCGTTTTTCTAGTCTCATTCTATATCTATTTTTGAGTCTTGTTTTTAATTCATAATTAATAAAATTAAAGTTATGCCTTAAAGTTATGAATGTCCTATGAATCCATCACCTCTCTTAAAAGAAAAATGCTTTAATCACAAAAGAACAAGAAGTACAGGGTTTCAAAATTTATCTCTGAAACTAGTTGAATTAGTTTGATGTGGTGACAATACTTTTTGTTTTCTGAATGAATGCTTGAATAGTGCATATGTCTCTTGAATTTGTTGTTTTTAAGAATGTTAAATTTGTTGGCTCTTGAAAGAATGAGGAGAAAGAGAACTGTTATTGAGGATCTGAAAAATCATCAAATTGATTCTTGAAGCAAGAAAAAAGCAGTGAATACAAAAAAAAAAAAATTTTCGAAAAAAAAAGAGAAAAGAAGAAGAAAAAGAAAAGAAATAGAGTTGTGATCCAAGGCAACAAGAGTGTGCTTAAGAACCCTGGACACCTCTAATTGGGGACTTTAGCAAAGCTGAGTCACAATCTGAAAAGGTTCACCCAATTATGTGTCTGTGGCATGTGTGTATCCGGTGGTAATACTGGAAGACAGAGTGCTTTGGGCCACAGCCAAGACTCATAAATTAGCTATGTTCAAGAATCATTATACTTAACTAGGAGAATCAATAACATTATCTAAGTTCTGAGTTCTCATAGATGCCAATCATTCTGAACTTCAAAGGATAGAGTGAGATGCCAAAACTGTTCGGAGGCAAAAGCTACTAGTCCCGCTCATCTAATTGGAACTATGTTTCTTTGATATTTTGGAATCTATAGTATATTCTCTTCTTTTTATCCTATTTGATTTTCAGTTGCTTGGGGACAAGCAACAATTTAAGTTTGGTGTTGTGATGAGCGGATAATTTGTACACTTTTTGGCATTGTTTTTAGTATGTTTTTAGTATCTTTTAGTTAGTTTTTATTATATTTTTATTAGTTTTAATTAAAATTCACTTTCTGGACTTTACTATGAGTTTGTGTATTTTTCTGTGATTTCAGGTATTTTCTGACTGAAATTGAAGGTTCTGAGCAAAAATCTGATCCAGAGACTGAAAAGGACTGCAGATGCTGTTGGATTCTGACCTCCCTGCACTCGAAGCGGATTTTCTGGAGCTACAGAAGCCCAATTGGCGCGCTCTCAACGGCGTTGGAAAGTAGACATCCAGGGCTTTCCAGCAATATATAATAGTCCATACTTTGCCCAAGATTTGATGGCCCAACCTGCGTAGCAAACCGGCCTCAGAAATTCCAGCGTTAAACGCCGGAACTGGCATAAAACTTGGAGTTAAACGCCCAAACTGGCATGAGAACTGGCGTTTAACTCCAGAAAACGTCTCTACACATAAAAGCTTCAATGCTCAGCCCAAGCACACACCAAGTGGGCCCGGAAGTGGATTTTTCTGTCATTTACTCATTTCTGTAAACCTTAGGATACTAGTTTACTACTTATAGGACCTTTTGACTTTGTAATCAGTACGAAATGCGACCTTATGACATTGTACACCTTTTCTTCCACAGCATGAGTCTCTAAAACCCCATGGTTGGGGTGAGGAGCTCTGCTGTGTCTTGATGGATTAATGCAATTACTACTGTTTCTCATTCAATCATGCTTGCTTCCATTCTAAGATAATACTTGTTCTTAATCCGGATGAATGTGATGATCAGTGACAATCATCATCATTCTCAACTATGAACATGTGCCTGACAACCACCTCTGTTCTACCTTAGATTAAGTAGTTATCTCTTGGATTCTTTTACGGAATCTTCGTGGTATAAGCTAGACTGATGGCGGCATTCAAGAGAATCCGGAAGGTCTAAACCTTGTCTGTGGTATTCTGAGTAGGATTCAATGACTGAATGACTGTGACGTGCTTCAATCTCCTGAAGGCGGGGCGTTAGTGACAGACGCCAAAAGAATCACTGGATTCTACTCCGGTCTGATTGAGAACCGACATATGGAATGCCGTGCCGTGACAGGGCATTAGGAATCGTTCCAATGAGAGGATGGGAGGTAGCCACTGACAACGGTGAAACCCTACACACAGCTTGCCATGGAAGGAGACTTGCGTGTTTGATGAAGAAGACAGTAGGAAAGCAGAGATTCAGAAGATGGAGCATCTCCAAACCTCAACCTCTTCTCCATTACTGCAAAACAAGTAACCATTTCATGTTCTTTTACTTTTCACAATCAATCCCGATAATTTCTGATATCCTGACTAAGATTTACAAGATAACCATAGCTTGATTCAAGCCGACAATCTCCGTGGGATCGACCCTTGCTCACGCAAGGTATTACTTGGACGACCCAGTGCACTTGCTGGTTAGTTGTGCGGGATTGCAAAAGTGTTATTGCAATTTCGTGCACCAATGAGCCTCAGATTCCTTTGGATCCTTAATAGGAAACTCCTTCTAGCTTGAGGGACGTCCCAGGAGGTCTTTCTCACTAGGATTTTCATCCTCTTCCTCCTTTGTGCATTCGGCCATATTGACTATGTCAATGGCTTTGCACTCTCCTTTTGGATTCTCTTCTGTATTGCTTGGGAGAATACTGGGAGGAGTTTCAATGACTTTCTTACTCAGCTGGCCCACTTGTGCCTCCAGATTTCTAATGGAGGATCTTGTTTCACTCATGAAACTGAAGGTGGCCTTTGACAGATCAGAGACTACATTGGCTAAATTAGAAGTGTTTTGTTCAGAATTCTCTGTCTGTTGCTGAGAAGATGATGGATATGGCTTGTTATTGCCCAGCCTATTGCGTCCACCATTGTTAAAACCTTGTTGAGGTTTTTGTTGATCCTTCCATGAGAAATTTGGATGATTTCTCCATGATGAGTTATAGGTATTTCCATAAGGTTCACCCATGTAATTAACCTCTGCCATGGCAGGGTTCTCAGGATCATAAGCTTCTTCAGAAGCTGCCTCTCTAGTACTGTTGGATGCATGTTACCATCCATTCAGATTTTGAGAGATCATGTTGACCTGTTGAGTCAACACTTTGTTCTGTGCCAATATGGCATTCAGAGTATCAATTTCAAGAACTCCTTTCTTCTGAGGTATCCCATTGTTCACGGAATTTCTCTCAGAAGTGTACATGAACTGGTTATTTACAACCATGTCAATGAGTTCTTGAGCCTCTTTAGGCGTTTTCTTCAGGTGAATAGATCCACCTGCAGAATGGTCCAATGACATTTTCGAAAATTCAGAGAGACCATAATAGAATATATCTAAAATGGTCCATTCTGAAAACATGTCAGATGGACATCTCTTGGTCAGCTGCTTGTATCTTTCCCAAGCTTCATAGAGGGATTCACCATCTTTTTGTTTGAAAGTTTGAACATCCACTCTCAGCTTGCTCAGCTTTTGAGGAGGAAAGAATTTATCCAAAAAGGCAGTGACCAGCTTATCCCATGAGTCCAGGCTATCCTTGGGTTGTGAATCCAACCATACTCTAGCTCTGTCTCTTACAGCAAAAGGGAAAAGCATGAGTCTGTAGACTTCAGGATCAACCCCATTCGTCTTTACAGTCTCACAGATCTGCAAGAACTCAGTTAAAAACTGATAAGGATCTTCAGATGGAAGTCCATAAAACTTGCAGTTTTGTTGCATTAAAGCAACTAGTTGAGGCTTAAGCTCAAAATTATTGGCTCCAATGGCAGGAATAGAGATGCTTCTTCCATCAAACTTAGACGTTGGCTTTGTGAAGTCACCAAGCATTCTCCTTGCATTATTATTATTTTCGGCTGCCATCTCCTTCTCTTGTTCGAAAATTTCTGAAAGGTTACCTTTAGAATAATTTAATTTAGCTTCTCTTAATTTTCTCTTCAGAGTCCTTTCAGGTTCTGGATCAATTTCAACATGAGTGCCTTTATCCTTGTTCCTGCTCATATGAAAGAGGAGACAACAAGAAAAGAAAGAGGAATCCTCTATGTCACAGTATAGAGATTCCTTTATGTTAGTAGAAAAAGAAGGGGGTAGAAGAATGAAGAAGGATGGATTCGGATTTTTGGATGAAGAGAGGTGAAGAGAAGTGTTAGTAATTAAAATAATTAAATAGAAGAAGAAAAGAGAAAGAGAATTTCGAAAATAATTTTAAAAAGGGGTTAGTGATTTTCGAAAATTAGAGATAAATTGTAATTAAAATTAAAATTTGAAACAATTAATTAATAAAAAAAGGATTTTTGAAAAAGGGGTAAGATATTTTCGAAAATTAGAGAGGGAAAAATAGTTAGGTGGATTTTGAAAAAGATAAGAAACAAACAAGAAGATAGTTAGTTGATTGAAAAAGATTTGAAATCAAAATTGAAAAAGATAAGAAGATAGCAAGTTAGATAAGATATTTTGAAATCAAATTTTGAAAAAGATAAAATTTTTGAAAAAGATAAAATAAAAGATAAAAAGATTTAATTCAAAAATTTTAAAATTATTTACTTCACTAACAAGAAACTACAAGATAAGATTCTAGAACTTAAAGATTGAACCTTTCTTAACAAGAAAGTAACAAACTTCAAATTTTTGAACCAATCATATTAATTATTAGTGAATTTTCGAAAATTAGATGTAAAGATAAGAAAAAGATTTTGAAAATATTTTGAAAAAGATTTTTTTGAAATTTTCGAAAATAATAAAAAAAAATTGAAAAAGATATGATTTTGAAAAAGATTTTGAAAAGATAGGATTTTTAAAATTGAAATTTTGACTTGACTTGTAAGAAACAACTAATTTTTAAAAATTTTTGACCAAGTCAACCCAAAATTTCGAAAATTTGGAGGGAAATAAGGAAAAGATATTTTTTTTTTGAATTTTTAATTATGAGAGAGAAAAACAATAAAAATACTCAATGCATGAAATTTTTAGATCAAAACAATGAATGCATGCAAGAATGCTATGAATGTCAAGATGCACACCAAGAACACTTTGAAGATCATGATGAACATCAAGAACATATTTTTTGAAAAAATTTTTGATGCAAAGAAACATGCAAGACACCAAACTTAGAAATCTTTAATGCATGGACTCTAACAAACAAAAAATGCACATGAAAAACAATAAACAACACAAAACAAGAAATCATCAAGATCAAACAAGAGGACTTATCAAGAACAACTTGAAGATCATGAAGAACACTATGAATGCATGGGATTTTCGAAAAATGCAAGAAAAATTTTTAAAAGCATGCAATTGACACCAAACTTAAAAATTGACTCAAGACTCAAACAAGAAACACAAAATATTTTTGATTTTTATGATTTTATGATTTTTTTGGATTTTTATTAATTTTTTTTTCAAAAATAAAGTTTAGAAAAACGAAAAATAAAAGAAAAATTTTGAAAAAGATTTTTGAAAAGAAAATTACCTAATCTGAGCAACAAGATGAACCGTCAGTTGTCCATACTCGAACAATCCCCGGCAACGGCGCCAAAAACTTGGTGGACAAAATTGTGATCCTTAAATGATGATTCTTTGGCATGTGCCAAAAAGAAATTTAACTCAGCACTTTCTTTTCACACCTCCGTTCAACTAGCCAGCAAGTGTACTGGGTCGTCCAAGTAATAAACCTTACGTGAGTAAGGGTCGATTCCACAGAGATTGTTGGTATGAAGCAAGCTATGGTCACCTTGTAAATCTCAGTTAGGCAGATTAAATTGGTTTATGGTTTCGAAAATTAATAATAAGAAGAAATAATAAAAGGGATAGAATACTTATGCAGATTCATTGGTGGGAATTTCAGATAAGCGAATGGAGATACTGTACGGCTCAAGAATGCCTACTTTCCTATTGCTTCAACTCAATCCTTCTTACTCCTTTCCATGGCAAGCTGTGTATAGGGGTTCACCGTTCGACGATGGCTACTTTTAATCCTCTCGGGAAAATGGTCCTCTGCGGCTGTCACTCGCATGGCTAATCGTCTGGAGCATCACCTGGCCGAAGGCTACATCCCATCCTCGCAGTGAAAACTACGCTCACGCGCTCTGTCACAGCACGGCTAATCACTGGTTGGTTCCCGCGCCTACTGGAATAGAATCCCTTGATTCTTTTGCGTTTGTCACTAACGCCCAGCACTTGCAAGTCTGAAGCACGTCACAGTCATTCATTACCGGAATCCTACTCGGAATACCACAGACAAGGTTAGACTTTCCGGATTCCCAGGATCCTACTCGGAATACCACAGACAAGGTGAGACTTTCCGGATCCTCATAAATGCCGCCATCTATCTAGCTTATACCACGAAGATTCTGTTGGGGAATCTAAGAGATACACATTCAAGCTCTGTTGCATGTAGAACGGAAGTGGTTGTCAATCACGCGCGTTCATAAGTGAGAATGATAATGAGCGTCACATAATCATCACATTCATCATGTTCTTGGGTACGAATGAATATCTTGGAATAAGAATAAGATAGAATTGAATAAAAGAAAATAGAATTGCATTAATACTTGAGGTACAGCAGAGCTCCACACCCTTAATCTATGGTGTGCAGAAACTCCACCGTTGAAAATACATAAGTAAAAGGTTTAGGCATGGCCGAATGGCCAGCCCCCTAAAACGTGATCAATAGCCTCTTAGGATGAAGAATAAAACAAAACTGAGACCAAAGATGTCTAATACATTAGTAAATCATCCTATTTATAATAAACTAGCTCCTAGGGTTTACATGAGTAAGTAATTGATGCATAAATCCACTTCCGGGGCCCACTTGGTGTATGCTTGGGCTGAGCTTGATCAATCCACGAGCTGAGGCTTCTCTTGGAGTTCAACTCCGGATCATGACGTTTTTCTGGCGTTTAACTCCAGACAGCAGCATGTACTTGGCGTTCAACGCCAAGTTACATCGTCAATTTCCGAATAAAGTATGGACTATTATATATTGCTGGAAAGCCCTGGATGTGTACTTTCCAACGCTGTTAAGAGCGCGCCAATTGGAGTTCTGTAGCTCCAGAAAATCCATTTCGAGTGCAGGGAGGTCAGATTCCAACAGCATCAGCAGTCCTTTTGTCGGCCTTTTTCAGAGTTTTGCTCAAGTCCCTCAATTTCAGCCAGAAATTACCTGAAATCACAGAAAAACACACAAACTCGTAGTAAAGTCCAGAAATGTGAATTTAACATAAAAACTAATGAAAACATCCCTAAAAGTAGCTTGAACTTACTAAAAACTACCTAAAAACAATGCCAAAAAGCGTATAAATTATCCGCTCATCAACGGCTCCTCAAATAAAACGGGAAGTGGCGCAGGCGTAATAATTGAAAGCGACCAGGGGACCCAGATCGAACTCTCACTCAAATTTGTGTTCCCTGCCTCAAACAATCAAGCAGAATATGTGGCACTACTAGCTGGTTTGAAGCTGGCTAGGGAGGTTGGAGCTCAAAAACTTATCATCTTCAGTGATTCACAGGTAGTCACTTCACAAATAACAGGCAGCTACTAAGCCAAAGATCCCACAATGAAAAAGTACCTGGACAAAACCAGGGAACAGCTCAGACAACTCAGAGAGTATGAGATTCGACACATACCACAAGAACAGAATGCCCGGGTGATAAACGAAATTTAGCATGCCGATTTAGAATTCAATCATGAATACGATCGTGAGTATAGTCTAATCGACACTTAAACTTCGCACCAAACAATCCTACAATCTATAACCGAGAGTACTAGTCTCCCGAGTCGTCCTCCCTTGGAATTGCTAAAGTGTGCATCTTATTGATTAGAAAGCCTTGTTAGGATTCTTTGAAGGTGTTCCGAGGGTTACCTGAAACGTGTAGCTCGGTCGTCTGGAGATGCCCGAGGTGGGGGTCAGGGACCCGAGCTTGATATGTTGGCGGTTGGTGGTTGTACCTGCAATGACACTCCGATGCTTAAGTTAGCATGGGTCCAAGCAGATATGTGTAGAATATGGAATGAATCTCATACCTGGGTGTTCCAGTGTATTTATAGTAGTTGGCTGTGATCTTCCCTGGATAAGATATTCTTATCTTATCTTATCTTTCGGGAGTTTTATCCCTATCTTTGTGGAACCGCCTTCCTTAGGCCTTTTCGGCCTTTAGGTTTTGGGCTGCGCTCCTTCTGATGGGCCTTCCTTGCCTTTAATGTCCGAGGTCCGACCTTTAGGCGTGGGCCTTAGGACGAGGTCGGACCTTTCATGGATTTACCGAGTTGGGGGAGCTCGGTCAGGGTATGAACAGAAGGTTTTAGCAAAGTAATAGGAAACAAACAATCAATCATTAAAAGACTTGGCTTAGGGTTGGCATTAGAAATTCTATCCTTATAGTTCCTTCAATGATGACAACAATTAGGCCTTGCTTCATTTAGTTAACCCCTAGGTATAGAGGAAAGTCAAATGAGAATAATCAACTTGAGTCACAAGTCCTAGCTTCACCTCATGGAAATCTAGCTTTAGTGCACTCCAAGTCGATTAGCAATCCCTAATTCCAAATCAACAATTGACACAACTATTCAACTTCTTCTAATGGCCCAAACCCTATGCCAAGTAAGAAATTTCTACTCCATAACTAGTGTTGACATTTTATCAAACATTTGATGAGCAAGAATGAAAGTCATAGTAAAAATGAGAAGAAAAATAGAATTAAAAGTATTGCAACACAAGGAACTAACAGCAATTATCAAAGAACAACGATGAAAATCAAATTCTCAAGAAATTGATAAAATCCAAAACTACAAAGTTGAATCCTATATCTATGAGAATTGAGCAATTACAAGTACTACTTGAGATTGGAGAAGAAGATCTATGACATGAACAAAGTGAATTGAGAATTGCAATGGATCTCACCAAAGAGTGATTGAAGATTCAGAAATTGGATGAAGATGAACCCTAGTGAGAGCTTGGAATCTCTCTCTCCTCCTCCAAGAGTGTAACTAACTATCTCCCCAAAAATATCTAAAATCTAGAAAATGAGCTAAAAGTCCTTAACCCTTGTTCCTTTGGTCTTCTTAAGCTTTTCCCACCAAGGCATTTCTCCAAAATGGGATTCCCAACTGCCTCCACGCCTAAGTCACGTGGTTCTTAAAAAAAAATCACATTCGAATATCGGCGCGCACGCGCAATGTACGCGTGCGCGCCACCGAAGCGTCTTGTAATGTGCGCGGAGGCGTGATGTACGCGTGCGCGCCACTGAAGATCATGGCCTAGCCGTTACGCAAGCCGGCTCATGGCTTGACTCTTGGCTTCGACTTCTAGCTGCTCAATCCACGCGGACACGTCAAGTGCGCGCACGCGCCCATGCTGAAATTTCCAAAGCTCAATTCTCATGCTCCCTTCCTTTGCACCCGTCCTCCCTCACTCTTCCGGTCCATCCCTGCCCTATATTCTGAAACCACTTAACACACAGGTCACGGCATCGAATGACACCAAGAGAAGATTAGAAATGTATCTATTTTAGTGCAAAATAAGCATGTTTTCATCCATGGGGCAAAATTAGGAAAGGAACACAAAGTCTTGTATTTTCATATAGAAAGCGTGTGGAATCATTAATAAAATCCCTGAAATGAACACAAGATAAACCCTCAAAATGGGGTTTATCAACCTCCCCACACTTAAATTCTAGCATGTCCTCATGCTTAGAGAAATACAAAAGAAACACAGAAGATCGAGGGATCATAAAAGTATAAGACTCATGAAGTGCAACCTACTTATATGAATACAACTATGACTAGTGCTATTATCTACTTGGTTAAAAACAAATCAACCTTCCTATGATATACGCAAGAATATGGGATACGATGGTGGTCAATGTATAGGACTTACCAATTTTAAGCATCAAATGCAATATATGCAACCTTGCATGAGGAATGCTCGTGAGAGCCGGGAATCAAGGAATTGAGCATCGAACCCTCACCGGAAGTGTTTGCACTCTAGTCGCTCGGTGTTTGGGGTTGATTCACTCAATTCTCCCCTAATCATGCTTTCCAAGATTTGTTTTTCTTCTAACAATCAACAATTATTCAATGCACGCATACAATTATCATGAGGTCTTTTCTTTAGGTTGTAATGGGGCTAGGGTTAAGGCAGGATGCATATTTGGTCAAGTGAGCTTGAAGTTTGAATCTTTGATAGGCTTAGACTTCCCACCTAACCTATGACATCCTATACAATTAAGTTCTAACCTAACTACCCATTCTTCACCTTTCCACATACTCATGCATTCCCTTTTTATTTCACAACACATATGCATTGACTTTTATTTGAGCATTACTTTGGGGCATTTTGTCCCCCCCTTTTTTTTATTTCTTTCTTTTTCTTCTTTTTTTCTTTCTTTTTCTATATTTTTTTCTTTTCCATATTGTTTTTCTTCTTTTTTTCTTTTTTTTTCTTTTTCTTCTTTTTCTTTCTTTCTTCCTATATACAAGAGCATCAATGCATAAGGTTTTACAATTGATCAATACATGAGCATGTACCCAATTTCCAATAATTTCAATAAAGATACAGAATTATCCTTTTATTCACCCAATGTCCCAAGGTTCCCACACTTGAATGATACTCACACACACTAGCCTAAGCTAATCAAAGATCCAAATTAAGGACATTTATTGTTTTTCGCTTTAAGGCTTGTAATGTGCTAAATTAAGAACAAAGTGGGTTAATCGTAGGCTCAAATTTGGCTAACAAAGGAAGATAAAAAGTAAGGCCATTTGGGTAAATGAGCTGATGAAATGATGGCCTCAATCATATAAATGCATGAATACACAGAATAATGGATATAAAGAATCAAACAAATCAAGGGTCACACTCATAGAGAGAGAAAACAATTGCACACAAGAAGGACAGTAGGTGACTATAAGATGTAGCCACAAACAAGGCTCAAAGCTCACTAGCTTGTGTTCTTAACTCAAAATTCATGTTCCAAAATATAATTCTTCATGCAAATTTGGCATCAAAGTATTTAAAATTGGCAATGCCACGGTTGCCCCAAAGTATTGGTTTCCTAAGAAAGAGTTTCATTGTTCCAACCAAGTAAACTTATCATGCGAATGGTGTCAACTAAGACCTAATCATGCAACCTATCCTAATTACAAAGGTGTTCAAGGAACAAGAATTTATTCAGATGTTACCTACGGAGATCGGTCGGCCGACCTCCCCACACTTAAAACTTAGCACGGTCCTCCGTGCTATAGGTTAGGCGCAATGGGTGGTCGAGTCCCGAGTGTCCCTCATCTCCAATGTCATCGCTATCTCCGCTTGAAGTTGCGGTGGATGTGGAGATATCTGGTTCCTCCATAGGTGGGGTGACTACGCTTAGAAGTTTCTTCACATGAGCATATCGGCGTTGGTTACGCCTCTCATAACGGTCCAACTTCTTGTGAAGGTCTTCAAGGCGTTGGGTGGCTGATTTTTGTGGTGTAGGTGATGTGGTAGTGTTGCGAGTTGGTGTGTGTAGTCCATTGTCCTTGGTGAATTCCGGAGGCTTGAGGCACCTCTTGGTCGGAATAACATCGCCTTCGACCGGAATTGAGGTTCTCCTATCCTTAGCCTCTCGGTTGACGCCGGCCATTGCAACTAATTCGGTCACCATAGCGGGGAATGGTAGATTTCCCTTGGCATGAATGCGCCCCATGGATTGGCGAATGGCATGCGAAATGTCGACCGGTTTCTCGGTTAAGATGCACCATATCAATAATGCAAGCTCGGCGGTAATGGATGACCCATGGGTGCTTGGGAGCACGTAGTGAGCTAGAATTTGGGCCCATGCCGTGGCTTCTTGAGTGAGGTGGCGGACATCTAAACCCTTTGGTCTTTGCTTTATGGTCCCCCAAATCCAATATGCGTCGGGTGAAGCAATTACGCGGAGGATCGCGCTCCAATCGAACGCACGGTCATCGCATGTAGTCAAGGCTTCTTGGTAGGCATCATATCCATCCGTCAACGGCCCAATCCCAAGGACTTCTCGGATGGTTTCCACTGTGACTGACACTTTCTTCCGGCGCACAAATATTGATGTGAGAAGGGGTGAGTGGTAGTTGGAGTAGAATTCTACCACCCATGAGAGATTGGCCTCCTTTGGTTGCCTCAAGAGGAACCTCCATTGCCTCCGGTCAATGTGTGGCATCACAATCAGAGTGAGGTGAGCCGGTAGGACTAGAAGGGGCTCCGGGTGATAATTCCTTTCAATCATTCTTGAGTAAACAAGTTCGTAGTAGCGGTTAGGGAACTTATTTGAATCCTTTGGAGGGTTGTCCTTCTCTAGAACATCAACGGGGCCCTTAGCCTTCTTCAGGAGTGGCTTGGCCGTTAGTTCTTGGCGCGCTCTATTGGAAGCTGGCTTCTTCGGGGCTTTCCCTTTGTTCTTTTTGATGACCATCCTGTGATAGCAAAGAAAGGGGATAACATCAAACCCAAAGAAGCGTAATTGAATGCGATTATGCAATGAAAAGGTATGCCATAGAATATGGGTATCATTATTACATGACAGCTGCAACATGTAACTAAGATAACATGTGACGAGCAAGGCAAATCATTTGCATGTGGTGCAAAGGTAGTTTAAGCATGCAAGTAAGAAGCATGAGAAGCATACACCCTCAAATACCAAAAGTGGGAAGCAAGTTATGAAAAGGTGAGTAGATGGATTGGAGAATGTGGGGATGCACCCAAAAGTGATTAGTTGAGAGGCAATTTAGTCAAAATGAGCTCAAAACTCAAGTATGCCTTTCGTCGAACACTTGGCGTGCATCCTTTTTGTAGTATGTGATTAGATGAAGGTGAAAGCAATGTAACATTCCACAATCCATTATTAATGACTACAGTGCACAGTGGTTGTAAGAAAATCAAGCAACACATCTCATCTACCAATGCAAGAGAAGTTAGGACCCAAATGCCTATGAAGAGTTAAATTGAAAAAAACAAAAACACCTCAAAGAAGTAACTAAAAAAAAGGGAGGAGAAAAGTAAAGAAACTACCTAAAAGAAAATGAAACTAAATGATTAAGAATAAAAAAGAGAGAGGTGGAGTAAGAGGGTAGCTTAGTATAGTACCTTGAGAGATGGAAGAGGATATGGAAGAAGAAGTTGTAGAGTGGAGTGATGGAGAGTGGAGGGGTAATGTGGGGCCACCGGAGGTAGGTGGTAGGAGGTGGTTGACTGGAAGAAGAAATGGTAGTAGGTGGATGGGTAGTAGAAAGAGTAAGAAGAAGAGGGAAAGGAGAAGAAGAATGAAGGGGGCAAGTATGCTCCCTATTAAGTTGGCATCGATCACCCGCGCGTGCGCGCTTGCGCAAGGGAGCGAGGTGGAGTGGGGGCGCACGCGCGCAAGGGAGCGAGGTGGAGTGGGGGCGCGCGCGCGTACGTTGCGCGCACGTGCCCATGCGCTTGGGCTGGTAGCACAGGGGTGGCTTAGAGGTGGCACAACTCTCTGGACGAGGTACCAGAAGTTGGCTGCAGGGCTGTTGGCGCGCGCGTCAACGTGGTTATGCCCCAGGCATGAGACGGGCCTGGGGTGGGCCTAACTCTCTGAGGAGTGGCCTAGAGGAGGGTGCAGAACGAGGGACGCGTGCGCAGCCTAGGCGCGCGCGCGCACCTCGTGTTGCTAGCATATGGACGCGTGCGCGCCAGGTGCGCGCACGCGGCAGAGGTGCTGGGCCGGTGGCTTAGTGCGGGCCCGAGAGTGGCCTAACTCTCTGGAATATGTATCAAGAGTGCAAAAGGGTGATCGACGCGGACGTGCACGGTATGCTAACGCGTCGATCTGCAGATTTCGCCCAAGCGCGCGTACGCGCCATGTGCGCGCACGCGTAAGTGGCCTATGCCTCAGGCATGGTGCTGGCGTGGTGTGGGCGTAACTCTCTGGAAAATGTATGGAGGGGTGTTTTTCGCAACCCACGCGGACGCGCACCTCGTCAAATGCCTCAAGGGCGCGCACGCGCCAGGTGCGCGGACGCGCAGAATGGTGCCTTTTCAAAAGTTTGCATGTTTTTGCACCACTTATAGCATTCCAACCCTCCAAACAGCCACTTAAGCACTATAGAAGGGCATTTTAACTTGATAAACTACCAATGAACTCAACAAATGAAGCAGAATTAGAATTGAAATCTTGCTAACAAACATGAAGTCAAATGTTAAGCAAGTGTCAATCAAAGAATGATGCAATGGCTATGTACAAAGGAAGATCTTACCATGGTGGGGTGTCTCCCACCTAGCACTTTTGTTTACCGTCCTTAAGTTGGACTTTCACTAGCTCAAAGTTCTTGTTCAAGAGGTGCATCCCTCAAGAGGAATACTTCAAATTCCTTGGAGTTCTTTCTTTGCTCACCATGATACAATTTGAGACGGTGCCCATTTACCTTGAAAATGTCCGAACTTGATGGGTGGCGCAAGTGGTAGACCCCATATGGTTCTACTTTCTCCACTTGGTAGGGTCCATCCCACCTTGATCTAAGCTTTCCGGGTAGTAATCTCAACCTTGAGTTGTAAAGAAGGACTAGTTCTCCGGGTCGGAATTCCCTTCTCCTAATGTTCTTGTCATGGGTGGCTTTCATCTTTTCCTTGTAAAGTCTAGAGTTGTCATAAGCTTCTAATCTTAAGCATTCCAATTCCGCTAATTGAAGCTTTCTCTCTACTCCGGCTCCACCCAAGCTCATATTACATTCCTTTATGGCCCAATAAGCTTTGTGTTCGATTTCTACCGGTAAGTGGCATGCTTTACCATATACAAGCCTAAAGGGGCTCATGCCAATGGGTATTTTGTAAGCCGTTCGATAAGCCCAAAGTGCATCGGAGAGTTTAGTGCTCCAATCCTTTCGATTCGGCTTCACAATCCTTTCCAACACATGTTTGATTTCCCGGTTAGAAACTTCGGCTTGGCCATTTGTCTGAGGGTGGTAAGCCGTGGCGACTTTGTGTATGATGCCATACTTTCTCATGAGGTCGTCCATTTTTTTGTTGCAAAAGTGGGATCCTTGGTCACTTATGATTGCTCTTGGGGAGCCAAAGCGACAAATGATATTGTTCCTCACAAAAGAATAAACAACATGAGCGTCATCCGTTCGGGTGGGGATTGCCTCCACCCATTTTGACACATAATCGACGGCTAACAAGATGTAGAGAAAGCCATTGGAATTTGGAAATGGTCCCATGAAGTCGATTTCCCATACATCAAAGATTTCACAAAAAGCATATTTTGTTGGGGGATTTCATCCTTCTTAGAAATATTTCCAAACCGAATGCATTGGGGACAAGATTTGCAATAGAGAGAAGAATCTTTGAGAAGGGTTGGCCACCAAAATCCGCAATCAAGGACCTTTCTTGCCGTTCTTTGGGGGCCATAGTGGCCACCTCCTTCGGAAGCATGGCAAGCGTCCAAGATTGCTTGGAATTCGGTTTGAGGTATGCACCGTCGCACTATTTGGTCTGCTCCACACCTCCACAAATAGGGATCGTCCCAAACATAGTATTTGGATTCGCTTTTCAGCTTATCCTTTTGGTGTTTGTTGAGATTGGGAGGGAAAGTGCGTGAAACCAAGTAGTTTGCTATTGGGGCATACCAAGGAACTTCTTCCGAGATTGCGTGCAAAGCATCTAAAGGAAAGGAGTCATTGATAGGAGTGGTGTCACCTTTTGTGTGTTCGAGGCTACTTAGATGGTCCGCCACTAGGTTTTGGGAACCACTCCTATCCTTGATCTCCAAGTCAAATTCTTGTAACAAAAGCACCCAACGAATTAATCTCGGTTTTGATTCTTTTTTGGCCAACAAATACTTTAGTGCCGCGTGATCCGAGTACACTACAACCTTGGAACCAAGAAGATAGGCTCGGAACTTGTGCAAAGCAAAAACAATAGCTAGGAGTTCCTTTTCGGTAGTAGTGTAGTTGGATTGGGCTCCATCTAGTGTTTTGGAGGCATAAGCTATGACATAGGGAATCTTACCCTCGCGTTGTGCTAACGCGGCTCCTATCACATAATTCGAAGCATCACACATGATTTCAAATGGTTGAGTCCAATTCGGTCCTCGCACAATAGGAGCTTGTGTCAATGCTACTTTAAGTTTGTCATATGCTTCCATACATTCCTTGCTCAGCTCACATTCAGTGTCCTTTTGTAGTAGTCGAGAGAGAGGTAAGGCCACCTTGCTAAAGTCTTTGATGAATCTCTGGTAGAATCCTGCATGTCCAAGAAAAGAGCGGACTTCCCTCTCGGAGGAGGGGTAAGGTAAACTAGATATGACATTTATTTTTGCTGGATCTACGGAGATGCCTTCTTTTGAGACTATGTGTCCCAAAACAATGCCTTGTTTGACCATGAAATGACATTTTTCAAAATTCAAGACAAGGTTTGTTTTGGTGCATCTCTCTAAGACTTTTTCAAGGTTACCTAAGCAATGCTCAAATGAATCACCGTACGCACTAAAGTCGTCCATGAAAACTTCCATACATTGCTCTAGAAAGTCCGCAAATAAGCTCATCATGCATCTTTGAAACGTTGCCGGTGCATTGCATAGGCCAAATGGCATACGCTTGTAAGCATACGTTCCAAAGGGGCAAGTAAATGTGGTTTTTTCTTGGTCCTCTAGAGCAATGTGAATTTGGAAGTATCCGGAGTAACCATCAAGAAAGCAATAATATGATTTACCGGCTAATCGATCAAGCATTTGATCAATGAATGGTAGTGGGAAGTGATCTTTTCTTGTGGCCGCATTCAACCTTCGGTAGTCTATGCATACTCTCCAAGAATTTTGCACTCTTGTTGCTATAAGTTCACCACTTTCGTTTTTGATTGTTGTCACCCCGGACTTCTTTGGCACTACTTAGACCGGGCTTACCCACTCGCTATCCGAGATAGGATAGATGATGTCCGCTTCAAGTAGCTTAGTGACTTCTTTTTTCACAACCTCAAGAATGGTTGGATTAAGTCTCCTTTGAGGTTGTCGGACCGGTCTTGCTCCTTCTTCAAGAAATATGCGGTGCTCGCATACTTGGGGGCTTATTCCCACTAGATCCGCCAAACTCCACCCAATTGCCCTTTTGTTTTTCCTCAATACATCTAACAATTTTTCTTCTTGTTGAGGAGTTAACTCTTTTGCAATTATCACGGGGAGCTTTTGGGCTTCATCAAGATATGAGTACCTTAAGTGGGGTGGTAGTGGCTTCAATTCCATCTTTTTGTCATTCTTTGAAGTTTGAGTTTTCGGATGGTTTGTATGGTGTGTGGTGTTTAGTTTGCTTGGACCTTCATTTGCTTCTTCAATCATGTATTTCTCATCTAACTTTGCAAGGTGCACTTCGGCAACCATGTTGTCAATTGGGTCACACCGAAATAGAGAGTGATTCTCCGGTGGATGCTTCATTGCTTCTTCTAGGCTAAAACTTATGACTCTCCCATCTATTTCAAATGAGTAGGTCCCCGAGTAGGCATCTAGCTTAAATCTAGAAGTTCTCAAAAATGGTCTTCCAAGTAGGATAGATGATGCTCTCTCGGTCTTGCTTGATGGCATTTTAAGGACATAGAAGTCGATCGGAAACACCAACCCTTTGATATTCACCAATACGTCTTCCGCAACACCCGTCACGGTTATTATGCTTTTATCCACTAGGACAAATCTTGCCGTCGACCTTTTTAGTGGAGGCAACTTCAATACCCGGTAGACGGAGAGCGGCATGATGCTAACACATGCTCCGAGGTCACACATAGAATCTATAAATTGAACTCCATTAACGGTGCAAGTGACCATACAAGGGCCCGGATCATCACACTTCTCGGGCAATGCTCCCATTAAAGCGGAAATAGAACTCCCCAATGGGATGGTTTCCAATTCAAGAATTCTATCCTTGTTCATGCATAGATCTTTAAGGAATTTTGCATATCTAGGAACTTGATGGATAGCATCAAAGAGGGGGATGGTTACCTCAACTTTCTTGAACATTTCTACCATTTTGGGGTCGAGTTCTATGCGCTTTCTAGCTTTCTTTGCAAGTGTTGGAAATGGGAGTGGTTGAGCAATTTCTTCTTCTAAGGTTCTCTTGGCCTTGGGGGTCTCCTTTGTTGGTTGGGCTTCATCCTCAACTATGACTTGTGGTGTCTCCTCTTCCACTACCTCTTCTATATCTATTCTCTCATCCTCTTGGGCGGTTGTGATAGGATTTGAGTCCTTTGCTCCCTTCTCTTTTAATTGTGTTCCGGATCTAAGGGTGATGGCATTGATGCCCCCCTTAGGATTTGGTTGAGGTTGAGAGGGAATGACACTTTGGATTGGGGGTTGAGGGGTGGGATTTGATGGTTGGTGGACAAAATTGTGATCAAAGAGTTCCAGGCACTGTTAGAGAAGCTCACAACTCCGTTCAACTTAACCAGCAAGTGTACTGGGTCATCCAAGTAATACCTTACGTGAGTAAGGGTCGATCCCACAGAGATTGTTGGTATGAAGCAAGCTATGGTCACCTTGTAAATCTCAGTTAGGCAGATTAAATTGGTTTTGGGTTTCGAAAATTAATAAATAAATAGAGAATAAAAAGGGATAGAAATACTTATGTAAATCAATAGTGGGAATTTCAGATAAGTGTATGGAGATGCTGTGTTCCTCTTGAAACTCTACTTCACTACTCACTCTTCCTTCAATCCTTCTTACTCCTTTCCATGGCAAGCTGTATGTAGGGCATCACCATCATCAATGGCTACTTTTAATCCTCTCGGGAAAATGGTCCTATGCGCTGTCACTGCACGGCTAATCGTTTGGAGGCATCACCTTTGTTGATAGCTACATCCCATCTTCTCAGTGAAAATGGTCCAAATGCTCTGTCACAGCACGGCTAATCATCTGTCGGTTCTTAATCAGGTTGGAGTAGAATCCATTGATTCTTTTGCGTCTGTCACTAACGCCCAGCCTTCAGGAGTTTGAAGCTCGTCACAGTCATTCAATACCGGAATCCTACTCGAAATACCACAGACAATGTTAGACCTTCCAGATTCCCAAGATCCTACTCGGAATACCACAGACAAGGTTAGACTTTCTAGATCCCCATGAATGCCGCCATCTATCTAGCTTATACCACGAAGATTCTGTTGGGGAATCTAAGAGATATGCGCCCGGCCTAAAGTATAACAGAAGTGGTTGTCAATCACGCGCGTTCATAGGTGAGAATGATGACGAGTGTCACGGATCATCACATTCATCAAAGTGTTGTGCAACGTATATCTTGGAATAAGAATAAAAGAGAATTGAATAGAAAGTAATAGTAATTGTATTGAAACTTGAGGTACAGCAGAGCTCCACACCCTTAATCTATGGTGTGCAGAAACTCCACCGTTGAAAATACATAAGTGAAAGGTTCAGGCATGGCCGAATGGCCAGCACCCAAAACGTGATCAATAGTCTCCTATGATGAATGATAAAACAAAACTGAGACCAAAGATGTCTAGTACAATAGTAAACTATCCTATTTATACTAGACTAGCTACTAGGGTTTACATGAGTAAGTAATTGATGCATAAATCAACTTCCGGGGCCCACTTGGTGTATGCTTGGGCTGAGTTTGATCTATCCACGAGCTGAGGCATTTATTGGAGTTGAACTCCAAGTTATGACGTGTTTTGGGCGTTCAACTCCGGATCATGACGTTTTTCTGGCGTTTAACTCCAGACAGCAGCATGTACTTGGCGTTCAACGCTAAGTTACGTCATCAATTTCCGAATAAAGTATGGACTATTATATATTGTTGGAAAGATCTGAATGTCTACTTTCCAACGCCGTTGAGAGCGCGCCATTTGGAGTTTTGTAGCTCCAGAAAATCCATTTTGAGTGCAGGGAGGTCAGATTCCAATAGCATCAGCAGTCCTTTTGTCAGCTTTTTTCAGAGTTTTGCTCAAGTCCCTCAATTTCAGCCAGAAATTACCTGAAATCACAGAAAAACACACAAACTCACAGTAAAGTCCAGAAATGTGAATTTAACATAAAAACTAATGAAAACATCCCTAAAAGTAGCTTGAACTTACTAAAAACTACCTAAAAACAATGCCAAAAAGCGTATAAATTATCCGCTCATCACAACACCAAACTTAAATTGTTGCTTGTCCCCATGCAATTGAAAATCAAATAGGATAAAAAGAAGAGAATATACTATAAATTCCAAAATATCAATGAATATTAATTATAATTAGATGAGCGGGACTTGTAGCTTTTTGCTTCTGAATAGTTTTGGCATCCCACTTTTTCCTTTGAAGTTTAGAATGATTGGCTTCTCTAGGAATTTAGAATTTCGGATAGTGTTATTGACTTTCCTAGTTAAGCATGTTGATTCTTGAACACAGCTACTTATGAGTCTTGGCCGTGGCCCTAAGCACTTTGTTTTCCAGTATTACCACCGGATACATAAATGCCACAGACACATGACTGGGTGAACCTTTTCAGATTGTGACTCAGCTTTGCTAGAGTACCCAGTTAGTGGTGTCCAGAGCTCTTAAGCACACTCTTTTGCTTTGGATCACGACTTTAACCATTCAGTCTTAAGCTTTTCACTTGGACATTCGTGACACAAGCACATGGTTAGGGACAGCTTGATTTAGCCGCTTAGGCCTGGATTTTATTTCCTTGGGCCCTCCTATCCATTGATGCTCAAAGCCTTGGATCCTTTTTACCCTTGCCTTTTGGTTTTAAGGGCTATTGGCTTTTTCTGCTTGCTTTTTCTTTTTCTTTCTATTTTATTTTTTTTTGCCACCTTTTTTTTTTCCGCAAGCCTTGTTCTTTCACTGCTTTTTCTTGCTTCAAGAATCAATTTCATCATTTTTCAGATTATCAATAACATTTCTCTTTGTTCATCATTCTTTCAAGAGCCAACAATTTTAACATTCATAAACAACAAGATCAAAAGACATATGCACTGTTCAAGCATTCATTCAGAAAACAAAATTATTGTCACCACATCAATATAATTAAATTAAATTCAAGGACAATTTTCGAAATTCATGTACTTCTTGTTCTTTTGAATTAAAACATTTTTCTTTTAAGAGAGGTGATGGATTAATAGAATTTATTCATAACTTTAAGACATAGTTACTACATACTAATGATCATGAAGTAGAGACACAAAACATAAATAGACATATAACATAAAAAAAACCGAAAAACAGAAGAAATAAGAACAAGGAATGAATCCACCTTTAGTGGCGTCTTCTTCTTGAAGGACCAATGATGTTCTTAAGCTCTTCTATGTCCCTTCCTTGCCTTTGTTGCTCCTCCCTCATTGCTCTTTGATCTTCTCTTATTTCATGGAGAATGATGGAGTGCTCATGATGTTCCACCCTTAATTGTTCAACATTGTGGCTCAAATCTTCTAAGGAAGTGTTGAGTTGTTCCCAATAATTGTTGGGAGGAAAGTGCATCCCTTGAGGCATCTCAGGGATTTCTTGATGATGAGCTTCCTCATGCATCTCTTGAGAACCGTGAAGGGTCTCTCTTGCTTGCTCCATCCTCTTCTTGGTGATGGGCTTATCCTCTTCAATGGAGATGTCTCCTTCTATGATAACTCCAGCTGAGTAACATAGATGGCAAATAAGGTGAGGAAACGCTAGCCGTGCCATGGGTGAGGGCTTGTCGGCTATTTTGTAGATTTCATTGGAGATGACCTCATGAACTTCTACTTCCTCTCCAATCATGATGCCATGAATCATGATGGCCCGATCCACAGTAACTTCAGATCGGTTGCTAGTGGGAATGATGGAGCGTTGAATGAACTCCAACCATCCTCTAGCTATAGGCTTGAGATCCAGTCTTCTTAGTTGGACTGGCTTGCCTTTGGAGTCTATCTTCCATTGAGCTCCTTCCACACATATGTCCATAAGGACTTGGTCCAACCTTTGATTAAAGTTGACCCTTCTAGTGTAGGGGCATTCATCTCCTTGCATCATGGGCAAGTGGAATGCCAACCTCACATTTTCCGGACTAAAATCTAAGTATTTCCCCCGAACCATTGTGAGTTAATTCTTTGGACTTGGGTTCATACTTTGATCATGGTTTCTAGTGATCCATGCATTGGCATAGAACTCTTGAACCATTAATATTCCGACTTGTTGCATGGTGTTGGTTAGGACTTCCCAACCTCTTCTTCGGATTTCATGTCAGATCTCCGGATACTCATTTTTCTTGAGCTTGAAAGGGACCTCAGGGATCACCTTCTTCTTTGCCACAACATCATAGAAGTGGTCTTGATGGCTCTTGGAGATGAATCTTTCCATCTCCCATGACTCGGAGGTGGAAGCTTTTGTCTTCCCTTTTCCTTTTCTAGAGGATTCTCCGGCCTTAGGTGCCATTGATGGTAATGGAAAAACAAAAAGCTTATGCTTTTACCACACCAAACTTAAAATATTGCTTGCCCTCGAGCAAGAGAAGAAAGAAGAGAAGAAGAAGAAGAAGAAAATATGGAGGAGAAGGAGAGATGTAGGTTCGGCCAAGGTGAAGAAGAGGGGGTAGTGTTGTGTGAAAATGAAGTAAAATGGAAGGGTATATATAGGGAAAGGGGAGAGTGAATTTTCGGCCATATAGGGTGGGAATGGGTGGGAAAGTGTTTTTGAATTTTGAAGGTAGGTGGGGTTTATGGGGAAGAGTGGATGGATGTGAGTGGTGAAGGGGGTGATTGGGAAGAGAGATTGAGGTGATTGGTGAAGGGTGTTGGAAAGTGTGACATGGGGAAGAGTAATCACAAAAATAGGATTAGGAGGTAAGGTGGGAATATAGTAGGTGGGGATCCTGTGGGGTCCACAGATCCTGAGGTGTCAAGGAATTCCATCCCTGCACCAAATAGGCATGTAAAATGCCTTTGCACACCATTCTGGCGTTTAAACACCGTGTGGTGCACATTCTGGGCGTTCAACGCCCATGTAAAGCATGTTTCTGGCGTTGAACGCCAGTTTCATGCTTGTTACTGGCGTTCAGCGCCAGTTTTTCTTCTTTAGGCACATTCCTGGCGTTCAGCGCCAGAATGTTGCTTGTTTCTGGAGTTTAGCGCCAGAATGATGCTCTGTTCTGGCGTTGAACGCCGGCCAGATGCATCTTACTGGCGTTGAACGCCCGCCTGTGCTTCCTCCAGGGTGTGATTTTTTTCTTCTGCTGTTTTTGATTCTGTTTTTAATTTTTATGATTTTTTTCGTGACTCCTCATGATCATGTACCTAATAAAACACAAAATAACAATAAAATAAAATAAAAATTAGATAAATAAAATTGGGTTGCCTCCCAACAAGCGCTTCTTTAATGTCAATAGCTTGACAGTAGCTCTCATGGAGCCACAAGGTGATCAGGTCAATGTTGTATAGTCCCAACACCAAACTTAGAGTTTGGATATGGGGTCTTGACACCAAACTTAAAGTTTGGTTGTGGCCTCACAACACCAAACTTAGAGTTTGACTGTGTGGGCTCTTCTTGACTCTGAACTGAGAGAAGCTCTTCATGCTTACTCTCTTCTGTCACAGAGGGATGACCATGTGCCTTAAACACAAGGTAGTCCCCATTCAATTGAAGGACTAATTCACCTCTGTTGACATCTATCACAGCTCCTGCTGTGGCTAGGAAAGGTCTTCCAAGGATGATGCAATCATCCTCTTCCTTCCTAGTGTCTAAGATTATGAAATCAGCAGGGATGTAAAGGCCTTCAACCTTTACTAACACGTCCTCTACTATTCCATAGGCTTGTCTCAATGACTTGTCTGCCAGTTGCAATGAGAACAAGGCAGGTTGTACCTCAATGATCCCTAGCTTCTCCATTACAGAGAGTGGCATAAGATTTATCCCTGACCCCAGATCACATAGAGCTTTTTCAAAGGTCATGGTGCCTATGGTACAAGGTATTAAGAATTTGCCAGGATCTTGTTTCTTTTGAGGTAGAATTTGCTGAATCCAGGTATCCAGTTCACTAATGAGCAAGGGAGGTTCACTTTCCCAAGTCTCATTACCAAACAACTTGGCATTCATCTTCATGATAGCTCTTAAGTATTGAGCAACTTGCTCTCCAGTAACATCTTCATCCTCTTCAGAGGAAGAATAGTCTTCAGAGCTCATGAATGGCAGAAGGAGATTTAATGGAATCTCTATGGTCTCTATAGGAGCCTCAGATTCCTTTGGATCCTTAATAGGAAACTCCTTCTTGCTTGAGGGACGTCCCAGGAGGTCTTCCTCACTAGGATTTTCGTCCTCCTCCTCCCTTGTGCATTCGGCCATATTGATTACATCAATGGCCTTGTACTCTCCTTTTGGATTTTCTTCTGTATTGCTTGGGAGAATACTGGGAGGAGTTTTAATGACTTTCTTACTCAGCTGGCCCACTTGTGCCTCCAAATTTCTGATGGAGGATCTTGTTTCACTCAGTAAACTGAAAGTGGCCTTGGACAGATCAAAGACTACAGTGGCTAAATTAGAAGTGTTTTGTTCAGAATTCTCTGCCTGTTGCTGAGAAGATAATGGAAAAGGCTTGCTATTGCCCAGCCTATTGCGTCCACCATTGTTAAAGCCTTGTTGAGGCTTTTGTTGATCTTTCCATGAGAAATTTGGATGATTTCTCCATAATGAGTTATAGGTGTTTCCATAAGGTTCACCCATATAATTAACCTCTGTCATGGCAGGGTTCTCAGGATCATAAGCTTCTTCAGAAGCTACCTCTTTAGTACTGTTGGATGCATGTTGCCATCCATTCAGATTTTGAGAGATCATGTTGACCTGTTGAGTCAACACTTTGTTCTGAGCCAATATGGCATTCAGAGCATCTATTTCAAGAACTCCTTTCTTCCGAGGTATCCCATTATTCACGGAATTCCTCTCAGAAGTGTACATGAATTGGTTGTTTGCAACCATATCAATGAGTTCTTGAGCCTCTTCAGGCGTTTTCTTTAGGTGAATAGATCCACCTGCAGAATGGTCCAATGACATTTTCGAAAATTCAGATAGACCATAATAGAATATATCTAATATGGTCCATTCTGAAAACATGTCAGATGGACATCTTTTGGTCAGCTACTTGTATCTTTCCCAAGCTTCATAGAGGGATTCACCATCTTTTTGTTTGAAGGTTTGAACATCCACTCTCAGCTTGCTCAGCTTTTGAGGAGGAAAGAATTTATCCAAGAAGGCTGTGACCAGCTTATCCCAGGAGTCCAGGCTATGCTTAGGTTGTGAATCCAACCATATTCTAGCTCTGTCTCTTACAGCAAAAGGGAAAAGCATGAGTCTGTAGACTTCAGGATCAACTCCATTTGTCTTTACAGTCTCACGGATCTGTAAGAACTCAGTTAAAAACTGATAAGGATCTTCAGATGGAAGTCCATAAAACTTGCAGTTTTGTTGCATTAAGGCAACTAGTTGAGGCTTAAGCTCAAAATTATTGGCTCCAATGGCAGGAATGGAGATGCTTCTTCCATCAAATTTGGACGTTGGCTTTGTGAAGTCACCAAGCATTCTCCTTGCATTATTATTATTTTCGGCTGCCATCTCCTTCTCTTGTTCGAAAATTTCTGAAAGGTTGTTTCTGGATTGTTGTAATTTAGTTTCTCTTAGTTTCCTTTTCAGAGTCCTTTCAGGTTCAGGATCAATTTCAACAAGAGTGCCTTTTTCCCTGTTCCTGCTCATATGAAAGAGAAGAAAACAAGAAAAGAAAGAGGAATCCTCTGTCACAGTATAGAGATTCCTTTATGTTAGTAGAAGAAGAAAGGGGAGAAGAATGTAGAAGAGTGGGTTCGGATTTTTAGATGAAGAGAGGTGAAGAGAAGTGTTAGTAATTAAATAATTAAATAGAATAAAAAAAGAGAGGGAGAATTTCAAAAATAATTTTGAAAAAGGGGTTAGTATTTTCGAAAATTAAAAGATAAGATAGAATTAAAATTAAAACAATTAATTAATTAAAAAGAATTTTTGAAAAAAAGAGAGAGGTATTTTCGAAAATTAGAGAGGGAAAAGTAGTTAGGTGGTTTTGAAAAAGATAAGAAACAAACAAAAAGTTAGTTAGTTGATTGAAAAAGATTTGAAATCAAAATTGAAAAGATAAGAAGATAAGAAGTTTAGATAAGATATTTTGAAATGAAATTTTGAAAAAGATAAAATTTTGAGAAGGATAAGATAAAAAGATAAGATAAAAATTTTAAGAAAAAGATATTTTGAAAAATTTTAACTAACAAGAAACTATAAGATAAGATTCTAGAATTTAAAGATTGAACCTTTCTTAACAAGAAAGTAACAAACTTCAAATTTTTGAATCAATCACATTAATTGTTAGCATATTTTCAAAAATATGATATAAAAGATAAGAATAAGATTTTGAAAAATAATTTTTAAAATTTTCGAAAATAAAAAAAATGGAAAAGATATGATTTTTGAAAAAGATTTTGAAAAGATAAGATTTTTAAAATTGAAATTTTGACTTGACTTTGTAAGAAACAACTAATTTTGAAAATTTTTGACTAAGCCAACCCAAAATTTCGAAAATTTGGAGAGAAAAAAGGAAAAGATATGTTTTTGATTTTTGAATTTTTAATGAGGAGAGAGAAAAACACAAACATGACCCAAAACATAAAAATTTTGGATCAAAACACAAGATGCATGCAAGAACACTATGAATGTCAAGATGAACACCAAGAACACTTTGAAGATCATGATGAACATCAAGAACATATTTTTGAAAAATTTTTTTGATGCAAAGAAAACATGCAAGACACCAAACTTAGAAATCTTTAATGCATGGACTCTAACAAACAAAAAATGCATATGAAAAACAACAAACAACACAAAACAAGAAAACATCAAGATCAAACAAGAGGACTTATCAAGAACAACTTGAAGATCATGAAGAACACTATGAATGCATGGAATTTCCGAAAAATGCAAGAAAAATTTTAAAAGCATGCAATTGACACCAAACTTAAAAATTGACTCAAGACTCAAACAAGAAACACAAAATATTTTTAGTTTTAATGATTTTATGATTTTTTTTTTTGGATTTTTATTATTTTTTCGAAAATAAAGGTTGGAAAAACTAAAAAGAAAAGAAAAATTTTGAAAAAGATTTTTGAAAAGAAAATTACCTAATCTGAGCAACAAGATGAACCGTCAGTTGTCCAAACTCGAACAATCCCCGGCAACGGCGCCAAAAACTTGGTGTTGTTGCCGGATCAGAAAAACTTGGCGCTGTAGTTGCACGTAATTGTAATTCAAATAATCCCCGGCAACGGCGCCAAAAACTTGGTGGACGAAATTGTGATCAAAGAGTTCCAGGCACTGTTAGAGAAGCTCACAACTCCGTTCAACTTAACCAGCAAGTGTACTGGGTCATCCAAGTAATACCTTACGTGAGTAAGGGTCGATCCCACAGAGATTGTTGGTATGAAGCAAGCTATGGTCACCTTGTAAATCTCAGTTAGGCAGATTAAATTGGTTTTGGGTTTCAAAAATTAATAAATAAATAGAGAATAAAAAGGGATAGAAATACTTATGTAAATCAATAGTGGGAATTTCAGATAAGTGTACGGAGATGTTGTGTTCCTCTTGAAACTCTACTTCACTACTCACTCTTCCTTCAATCCTTCTTACTCCTTTCCATGGCAAGCTGTATGTAGGGCATCACCATCATCAATGGCTACTTTTAATCCTCTCGGGAAAATGGTCCTATGCGCTGTCACTGCACGGCTAATCGTCTGGAGGCATCACCTTTGTTGATAGCTACATCCCATCCTCTCAGTGAAAATGGTCCAAATGCTCTGTCACAGCACGGCTAATCATCTGTCGGTTCTCAATCAGGTTGGAGTAGAATCCATTGATTCTTTTGCGTCTGTCACTAACGCCCAGCCTTTAGGAGTTTGAAGCTCGTCACAGTCATTCAATACCGGAATCCTACTCGGAATACCACAGACAAGGTTAGACCTTCCGGATTCCGAGGATCCTACTCGGAATACCACAGACAAGGTTAGACTTTCCGGATCCCCATGAATGCCGCCATCTATCTAGCTTATACCACGAAGATTCTGTTGGGGAATCTAAGAGATATGCGCCCGGCCTAAAGTAGAACGTAAGTGGTTGTCAATCATGCGCGTTCATAGGTGAGAATGATGACGAGTGTCACGGATCATCACATTCATCAAAGTGTTGTGCAACGTATATCTTGGAATAAGAATAAAAGAGAATTGAATAGAAAGTAATAGTAATTGTATTGAAACTTGAGGTACAGCAGAGCTCCACACCCTTAATCTATGGTGTGCAGAAACTCCACCGTTGAAAATACATAAGTGAAAGGTTCAGGCATGGCCGAATGGCCAGCCCCCAAAACGTGATCAATAGTCTCCTAAGATGAATGATAAAACAAAACTGAGGCCAAAGATGTCTAATACAATAGTAAACTATACTATTTATACTAGACTAGCTACTAGTGTTTACATGAGTAAGTAATTGATGCATAAATCCACTTCCGGGGCCCACTTGGTGTATGCTTGGGCTGAGTTTGATCTTTGCACGAGCTGAGGCATTTATTGGATTTGAACTCCAAGTTATGACGTGTTTTGGGCGTTCAACTCCGGATCATGACGTGTACTTGGCGTTCAACGCTAAGTTACATCGTCAATTTCCGAATAAAGTATGGACTATTATATATTGCGGGAAAGCTCTGGATGTCTACTTTCCAACGCAGTTGAGAGCGCGCCATTTGGAGTTCTGTAGCTCCAGAAAATTCATTTTGAGTGCAGGGAGGTCAGATTCCAACAACATCAGCAGTCCTTTTGTCAGCCTTTTTCAGAGTTTTGCTCAAGTCCCTCAATTTCAGCCAGAAATTACCTGAAATCACAGAAAAACACACAAACTCATAGTAAAGTCCAGAAATGTGAATTTAACATAAAAACTAATGAAAACATCCCTAAAAGTAGCTTGAACTCACTAAAAACTACCTAAAAACAATGCCAAAAAGCGTATAAATTATCCGCTCATCAATGGTGTATTCATGCGTGCAAGAAGAGCTTGTAGTGTAGAGGTGAGGCCGGTGAGACCGGAAGCAAGTGTGTTTTGTAGTTCCTTTTGGCCTTGGATGATGGTCCGGAGTGTTTCGTCTTAGTTGGAGGGGGTGGTTGCATATGTGAGTTGAGAAGTTTGTGATTGGTTGGGTGGTGGTCTTTGATGTGGTGGTTGGTATGTTTGGTAGTTTCTTTGTGGGTTTTGTTGGTTGTATGGTTGATTTTGTGAGTTGTATGGTTGGTTTTGTGAGAAATTTTGTGAGTTGTTGCTCCATCTTTGACCTCCTCCATTGTTGTTGTTGTCCCTATTCCCTTGTTGATGATTGTCTCTCCAATTTTGATTATGGTATCCACTCCCTTGATTGTAGCTTCCTCCTTGATAAGGGTGTCCTTGGTTAGGATTACCGCCTTGGTAGTACCATTGATTTGGGCGGTCATAGAAATTATGGGTAGCCGCCAAGGTGTTATCTTCTTGAAGGCTCGGGCACTCATCCGTGTAGTGGGAGTAGCAAGAACAAATGCCACACACTTTTTGAGGAACCAATTGTTGGTTGTGTTGTTGAGGTGGTGGGGAGTGTTGTTGGTATGATTGAGGTTGTTGTGGTTGTTGTTGGTTCAATTGGAGTTGCCTCAAGATGGATGTCATTTCGCTCAAGGATTGAGTTAGAGCGGTGGTTTCACTACTAGTTGATACCTCATTCACGGTTCTTGGGCGGTTGACTCTTCGTCTCATATGTTGATTGGATTCGGCTAAGTCAATGATAAGTTGCCATGCCTCCTCTGCTGTTTTATATTTGGACAAAGAACCATTGCTAGAGGTGTCCAAGAGAGTTCTGTCTTGCTCTCGCATCCCTTGACATATGTATCCAAGCAATACTTGAGTGTCAAGCATGTGATTAGGGCATGCGTCTAGTAGCTTACGGAACCGTTTCCAATACTCGTATAGGGGTTCCGTTTCACTTTGCACAATACAAGACATTTCCTTCTTTAGCCTATCCATCTTCTCCGGGGGCAAGAATTTATCCAAGAATTCTCTTCTAAGTAAGTCCCAATCGGAGGTGACTTCACTAGATAGAGTGTAGAACCATTCTTTAGCCTTGTCCTCAAGAGAGAAAGGGAAAGCAAACAACCATATAGCAACTTCATCGGATCCTTCCCGTCTAGTAGTTGAGCATATACGATGAAAGTCCTTGAGATGTCGAATAGGGTCTTGAGCGGGAAGCCCGTGAAACTTAGGTAGGAGGTTGATCAAAGCGGTCTTCAATTCAAAGTTTGCATTCAAGTTGGGGTGAGTTACATGAAGGGGTTGAAGGACATAATCCGGTGCACCCGCTTCCTTGATGGTAACTCTCCTCGGAGCATCCATGGTGTTAGCACCTAAAACAAAAGAAGAGTTGTTAGTGATATTAATAGAAGTATGACTAATGCCTTCCTTGAGTGACGGTTCAATGTTCACTTTTAGTAAGGTGGTTGAGGTGGTGAAAACCTCTTCACCTTTCCCAAACTTTAGCCGCCTCCGAGCTTGTCTAATATGAAACAAAGTTCGTTCTATTTCCGGATCAAAGGGGACTAAGCTCGGATTCGGTTGTGAACGCGTCATGCAATGAAGGGAAAATGAGATTCATGGTAACGATGAGGGTTTAGTCACTTGAACAATTTACAATGAAATGCAACTATCTACATATATACACACGTTTATTCCAAACAATAACATGGCACACTAAGCAAAATTCCCCGGCAACGGCGCCATTTTGATAAACGAAATTTAGCATGCCGATTTAGAATTCAATCATGAATACGATCGTGAGTATAGTCTAATCGACACTTAAACTTCGCACCAAACAATCCTACGATCTATAACCGAGAGTACTAGTCTCCCGAGTCGTCCTCCCTTGGAATTGCTAAAGTGTGCATCTTATTGATTAGAAAGCCTTGTTAGGATTCTTTGAAGGTTTTAGCAACGTAATAGGAAACAAACAATCAATCATTAAAAGACTTGGCTTAGGGTTGGCATTAGAAATTCTATCCTTATAGTTCCTTCAATGATGACAACAATTAGGCCTTGCTTTATTTAGTTAACCCCTAGGTATAGAGGAAAGTCAAATGAGAATAATCAACTTGAGTCACAAGTCCTAGCTTCACCTCATGGAAATCTAGCTTTAGTGCACTCCAAGTCGATTAGCAATCCCTAATTCCAAATCAACAATTGACACAACTATTCAACTTCTTCTAATGGCCCAAACCCTATGCCAAGTAAGAAATTTCTACTCCATAACTAGTGTTGACATTTTATCAAACATTTGATGAGCAAGAATGAAAATCATAGTAAAAATGAGAAGAAAAATAGAATTAAAAGTATTGCAACACAAGGAACTAACAACAATTATCAAAGAACAACGATGAAAATCAAATTCTCAAGGAATTGATAAAATCCAAAACTACAAAGTTGAATCCTAGATCTTTGAGAATTGAGCAATTACAAGTACTACTTGAGATTGGAGAAGAAGATCTATGACATGAACAAAGTGAATTGAGAATTGCAATGGATCTCACCAAAGAGTGATTGAAGATTCAGAAATTGGATGAAGATGAACCCTAGTGAGAGCTTGGAATCTCTCTCTCCTCCTCCAATAGTGTAACTAACTATCCCCCCAAAAATATCTAAAATCTAGAAAATGAGCTAAAAGTCCTTAACCCTTGTTCCTTTGGTCTTCTTAAGCTTTTCTCGCCAAGGCATTTCCCCAAAATGGGATTCCCAACTGCCTCCACGCCTAAGTCACGTGGTTCTTAAAAAAAATCACATTCGAATATTGGCGCGCACGCGCAATGTACGCGTGCGCGCCACCGAAGCATCTTGTAATGTGCGCGGAGGCGTGATGTACGCGTGCGCGCCACTGAAGATCATGGCCTAGCCGCTAGCAAGCCGGCTCGTGGCTTGGCTCTTGGCTTCGACTTCTAGCTGCTCAATCCACGCGGACGCGTCAAGTGCGCGCACGCGCCCATGCTGAAATTTCCAAAGCTCAATTCTCATGCTCCCTTCCTTTGCACATGTCCTCCCTCTCTCTTTCGGTCCATCCCTGCCCTATATTCTGAAACCACTTAACACACAGGTCACGGCATCGAATGGCACCAAGAGAAGATTAGAAATGTATCTATTTTAGTGCAAAATAAGCATGTTTTCATCCATGGGGCAAAATTAGGAAAGGAACACAAAGTCTTGTATTTTCATATAGAAAGCGTGTGGAATCATTGATAAAACCCCTGAAATCAACACAAGATAAACCCTCAAAATGGGGTTTATCACCGGGCTGATGCACTCTCAAAACTAGCCAGCACGAAACCAGAAGGCAACAATAGAAGCCTTATCCAAGAAATTCTACAGAAGCCATCAATCTCAGAAGAAGAAAAGGTCCTAGCCATAACAGGTCGCGATCAGGGATGGAGGACCCCCATAATTAATTACCTCACAACAGAGGCCCTCCCTACAGATGAAAAAGAGGCAAAGAGGTTAAAACGGGAAGCACAATACTATACCATCATAAATAATACTTTATACAAAAGAGGAATTTCAACACCATTGCTAAAATACGTGCCGACTTCCAACACTAAAGATATCTTAGAAGAAGTACACAGTGGCATTTGTGGCAATCACCTCGGAGTGCAAGCACTCGCCAAAAAAGTACTACAGGCAGGATTCTATTGGCCAACCCTACAAAAAGAAGCCACAGAATTTGTAAGGACATGTTCGCCATGTCAAAAGCATGCCAACTTCCACACCGCTCCGCTAGAGGAACTCATCAGCGTAACGTCACCTTGGCCATTCGCAAAATGGGGACTCGATCTCCTCGGACCTTTTCCTCAAGGATTAGGACAAGTCAAATTACTCATAGTAGGAATAGACTACTTCACAAAATGGATCGAGGCAGAACCCCTAGCCAATGCCACAGCTCAAAGAAGTCGGAAATTTCTGTATAGAAACATCGTCACAAGGTTCGGAGTTCCATACTCCATCACTACAGACAATGGTACCCAGTTCACAGACGCAGGCTTCAGAAAACTAGCGGCCGACCTGAATATAAAACAACAATTCACCTCTGTTGAGCACCCCCAAGCCAATGGGCAAGCCGAAGCTGCTAACAAAGTTATATTAGCAGGGATAAAACAGAGATTACAGGATGCAAAGGGAGCCTGGGCTGAGGAGCTCTCACAAGTCCTATGGGCGTACCGAACGACTCCACATTCCACGACAAAGGAGTCACCCTTCCGATTAGCTTACGGAATGGAGGCAATGATTCCAGTAGAGGTCGAAGAAGGATCACCCAAAATAATCCATTTTAGCGAAAAAGTCAATTCCCAACTTCAAAGGGAAGAGCTCGACTTACTTCCAGAAATCCAAGAGAAAGCTCGAATAAGGGAAGAGGCGCTGAAAAGACGAATGGCCTCCAGATACAACCGAAAAGTAATACAGCGGGCCTTTGTTGAAAACAACCTTATCCTAATCCAAAACGATATAGGAACAACTCGACTTGGAGAAGGAAAGCTGGCAGCAAACTAGAAAGGACCCTTCCGAGTCATAGAAGTATTGGAAAAGGGCTACTACAAACTTTCCGAACTCGACGGGCAAGAGCTTCCTAGATCATGGCACGCCTACAACCTAAGAAGGTACTATAGCTAGGGGTGATAAAAGATCTTGGACAAGGCGCACTCTTTTTCCTGAAAAAGGTTTTTTAACGAGGCACCCCGCCAAGACCTACAAATCACCCGACTTAGGAAATTAACTCCTCATGTATATTTGCATTTTCCTTTAATAAAATTTGTTCAGATTCTCTACAAACGCTCAAGTTGTATTATTCTGAAAACATTCATCGCCCGATTATAAAGCTACAGATCGACAAAAAGTGAAAATCGAATTCACTGCGCGATCACAATAAAAACGAGGGCTAAAAACCCAAATTCTACAAAATCGACAAAGATGAAAACAGAATAATGCAAGAATCTATAGAAAGTGATCCATAGAAAGGACCTGACGAGGACCTAATAAAATGGATTGCTATAAAATAACTTAAAGACTGGCCGTCATAAAAAGTCGGACCAGCCACAACAACCCAAGTTATAAGTAAAGCCCTGGAAAGAGGTCTGGCCAACCCTATAAAAGAGGATTACTATAACTTCGAAGAGCCCGACATGAGGAAGTCGGACTCCTACAAAAAATTTATAGAAGATAAATCCCTGAAAGAGACCTGAACAAGGTCCAATAAAGAGGATTATCAAGTAACTCGACAGGGCCCGACGTGACAAAGTCGGCCCGGAAAGAAAAAGTTACAAAAAGATAATCCTTGAAAGAGACCTAAAACGAGGTCCAAAAAAGAGGAGTCTCAAGTAACTCGACAGGGCCCGACATGACAAAGTCGGCCCGGAAAGAAAAAGTTACAAAAGATAATCCCTGAAAGAGACCTAAAACGAGGTCCAAAAAAGAGGATTATCAAGTAACTCTGCAGGGCCCGACGTGACAAAGTCGGCCCAGAAAGAAAAAGTTACAAAAGATAATCCCTGAAAGAGACCTAAAACGAGGTCCAAAAAAGAGGATTATCAAGTAACTCGACAGGGCCCGACGTGACAAAGTCGCCCCGGAAAGAAAAAGTTACAAAAGATAATCCCTGAAAGAGACCTAAAACGAGGTCCAAAAAAGAGGATCATCAAGTAACTCGATAGGGCCCGACGTGACAAAGTCGGCCCAGAAAGATAAAGCTACGAAAGGTAATCCCTAAAAGAGACCTGAACAAAGTCCAAGAAAGAGGATTACCAAGCAAACTCGACAGGAACCGACATGATGAAGTCAGGCCCAGGACACAGAAATTATAAACGAAATCCCCAAAAGAGATCTAAACGAGGTCCAAAAAGGAGGATTACAAACAAAACCAAACCAAATAATAAAGATGATCATGTCGGACAAAATCCCAGCCTACTAAGGTACCAAGATGAGTGCAAGCAAACATGATATAAAAGCTACTAAGTTATGATAATAAACTCCAGAGGCCATCAAAGACCAGCCCCGGAAGCTCGAGAACTACTTTATTTTTCAAAATAAAGTTGCTAAACGAGCAACCAAAGGAAGTATCAAACAGTCACTAAAACACCATTTACAATGATAAAGAGTTCAAAAGCCCACAAAACGGGCTATACACAAACATGATAGAGAAATCATAGAGGATCCAATGGCTTCCCAGTAGCAGCATCTTAGGGAAAAGGAGGGCGAGTCTGAAGGGGAACCGCGTCCACTGTCCCATCATCCCGGTTCAAAATCTGGACATCTGGATCAGATTCTGGCCGAATAGCTTCAACTGTTGAGGTTGAGGAAGGCGGGGCAACAGAGGCTTTGGCAGAGGTAACCGGAGGAGGGACAACATCATCACCATCATCGGGATCGTCGGGGACAATCTTACCATCCTTCACAACATTGTCCAAGATCAGCCCCCGGGGCCATAACCTGAACCTGCTCCCTCAGGTTCTCATAAGCAGTAGTTACACTGCCTACAAAATGACCTTGGAGCTCGGCATAATCAGCTCCAACTCCTCCCTAAGACCCATCAGCTCCTTATAAGTGGTAACATAGCTATCCTTATGTTTTAGTGCCGTATCCTCGACCAGTTGCGCAGTAGCCGCCAGACCAACAGACCGGGCCTTCTCCCCCTTCAGCTCCTTTTCCAGCTCGGACACCTTCATCTCGAGTTCCTCCTTCAAACCCTTGATTCGGTCAAACTCTGACTTTGCATCCTCCATAAAAGCCTTGGTAGCATGAATAGGAAGATCTTGAGCAGTTCGGTATAGAGCCGCTCCCATGTGTGCCAGTGTAATACCGCTTCGGGTAATATAATCCAAATGACGAAGAATGGATACATCATCAGTAGGCATGACACCATAGGGAGCAATCTGTTGATCCACAAATCTAACTGCATCAAAGTCGGGAGCACCAAGATTAAACAGCTCGACAGTCCGAGGTCTTTTTGGAGGAGGAGCGATTGAAGGAGCAGAGGTACCAACTGAAGTTTGAGGCGGATCGACCAAACAAACCCGAGGGGTCGGGATCATCCTCCTCGGCCCAGGAGAGCTCGGGACAGATGGATTCGACAAAGTCTGGGAGGACCCTTCCTCGACCACCTTGGCTGGGACGTTCTGAACCACGGTAGCTTTCCTCGCCTTCTTAAAGGCCTTCAGTGAGTCATTATTCTTTGACATCTCTGAAAAACAAAGAAAAATACAAATGACTTATGAATACCCAGAAAAGAAAGCAAGAAAACAAAGATAGGAGAACACAGTCTATAAAATACCCAGCACAGCACGAATCAAGGACGGATCCCCCAGAAATTTCTTGGTCTCAAGATGAGGAGGTTCCCCCCAAATATCCTCCAAAGCAGTAACAAAGGCCTGCTCGACCTCATCTAGCATCTCCCAGGTATACCTAGACACAACTACATTTCTCTGCCACTCTAAAGGAAAACAAGGCTTGTTATTCTTATCCATGAAGAAAGGGCGAGCTCCTTCAACAGCTCAGATCTTGAAAAAGTAATTCTTAAAATCGCAGAAAGACTCATCATACATGAAGAAGACTTTATGCCCTTGGGCCGACCTAAAAGAAATCCAAGAAGCTTTCTTTTTGGTAGTCCCAGGTTTGGTCAACACAAACAAATACAGAAAAAGAGTCAAAGAGGGCTTAATGCCGAATTCATGACAAACCATCTGAAAAATCTTAATAAATCCCCAAGAATTCGGGTGAAGCTGAGATGGGGCCACGTTACAAGACCACAACAAGTCGGTCTCAAAGGAAGAAAAAGGAAGAGTAATATCCATCTGGCTAAAAAAGAATCATATGCATAGAAGAAAGGACGCTCCCCCTGGGTCAAAGTAGGAAAGGAGACCCGGTCATCAAAGTCAGGTGCCACCAACTCATAGTTGCATTCTTGATTCTCACTACTACATATCCGATGGTGTTTTCTAAGTGCCGCACAGAACTCCGAATTAACTAGAGATACACATAGCAGCACAAGGGAGTCCAACCAGTCAGACATTCCCTCGGGAACTTTAGAGGACGCCTCAACAATATTTTTGCAAGAAGACATGGTTAACTAGTCCTACAAGAAGAAGAGAAGATTGGATTACTCAAAAAACACCTCGGACACTAATTGAACAACTCGGACATAAACGGAGGCAACAAACGGAGGCAACTCACAAAACTAAAGCATATAGGTGTCAGAGAAACCAGGAAAAGCAAGAAAAAGAAACCCCAGAACCCAATCCAAAAGGTTCCAGGGGCATCCTTTGGAGGCAGAAAGAAGATTCAGGGAAGCCTACAAGCCTACATCTTTTCACATCCCAACAAAAGCAAATAAGTCATCAAAATAAGCGCTGACAGAAATTACAACCTCAGTTGACCCAACAGCAAGAACATGCCAAACGGCCAAACGGAAAAACAAATAAATGCGCAATCTTTTTCAAAAATCAAATGAATCAGACAACAACATACAAAAGCCTTAGGAAGCTTCAAACTGCCAAGGGAAACATCAGAGAAGAAAAAGATAGAAAATACAGCAACAAAATACAGAAAAGTGAAAAGGTTCAAACTTTCCCAAATATACACTCAAACAAAAACCCTACTGCACCAGGAAGTAGAACAATGCAAGCAAAAGGAGAAGACGAACCAACCTGAAAAAGGAGAAGCGCGCGGAGAGCAAAGACGAAGAGACCAAGAGTAGTCATCAAAAGCAAGAAGAGCACCCACGATCGCCAAGCAAACGTCACAGAAGGAAATGAGAAAATCACAGAGAAAAACAGAAAAGAGAGAAAGAAGGTTACGAAGAAGAGAAAGTGTTTTTCAAATGCGAAGTTTAAAAATAAAGAGACCCAGAGAAAGTGGAGCATTAAAAGCCCATTAATGAGGGTGTTAAACCTTCGCACGTTTCCAAAGCTAGAGCGCTAAATGCAAAAGCGCGCGGTTTTAAAGAAGCAGAAACGTTCCGCATTCGAAAAGGAGCTCTACAAAGATAAAGCGACAAAATACTCGAGTTTGGCTTTACCCGAGTAGGCTCGAAGTCCAAGACTCGACCTCCAGATAAAGACCGAGCTCGAGCAGGGGCACTGTTCATACCCTGGGTCGAGCTGTCTAACCTGGGATGTTTGACAGACAAAGCGACCGACCTCTTCAGGTCAGGGCAACCCGACCTCTTTTCAAAGAGCTCGGCCAAGTCACTAGGAAAGCCCAAATAGAGGAACACGCCCCAAATCCTAAGGCAGTCCAAGCCTACAGAGAGAAGGGTGGTTCCCTTGAAGATAAAGATGACCTCACTTGAAGATAAAGATAAAGATAAAAAATAAGATAACTAACTTATCTTATCTGCAAAGGTCACTCTACGCCATTATAAATACACTGGAGCAACCAGGTATAACTTATACTCTGATTCTACTCAATACCTGCTTAATACTTTCTAACTTAAGCATCGGAGTCCCTTGCAGGTACCCCACCCTCCGGGGACGAAGGATCAGCATCATCACCAAGTCCAACGAGTCGGACACAGCGACTCCGACCACCAACATCAGATTGGACTCCGCAACTCCGACCAGCATAGAAGATCTCGTCCGAGATCGACCTCTAGTTTCAGGTAACCCTCGGAACACTTGCAATTCCTTGAGAAGACGATCCGAGGTTTGAATACTTTGGTTTATAAATTTTATTGGGTTTGTTACTTGTGACAACCAAACGTTTGTACGAAAGGATTTTCTGTTGGTTTAGAAGTTGTACTTACAATGCGATTATATTTTTATATTTCTTTTCCGATAGAAAAACCGATCCTCAAAATGGCGCCGTTGCCAGGGAATTGCAAACGTGTGCCTTATTATTGGTTATTGTAAATATTTTTCTTTTACTTGTTTGTTTGTTTTTATTTTCCCTTCTTATTTCTAATAGCTACTATGAGTTCTCACCCCTCTCGCTTTGAGTTTGGTTCTACTTTTGTTGAAAGACATGGAAGCTATAACAGGAATATGCATCAAGGTCTAAGCAATCAAAGATGGATGGAGCCAAGAGGATCTGATCAACCCTTTAGGCAACAACACCTTCCAAGATATCATGGACAAAGACCATTCTACAATGCATACCAAGCTGATAGATATGGTGGACCCCCTTGTAGTTACTAACAAGCCCCACCCTATGCTTATAGACCATCCTCTCAACATAGCTTCGAACCACCACACTCATAAGCTCCTTTTCACCATTCACCACCATATGATCCTTATCCGCCCCAATTCCAATCCAATTACTCCCAAGAACCACCACTTTCCTATGTACCATGTCCATATCCATCACCTCAAGAATCACAGGCTCGCCTCAAGGAAATAGTAGATCAATTTCATGCAACCCTTCATCAACTGGAGCAAGTAATAAATCAATTATCTTCCAGACGTTCGGACACTCAAGGAACTCCCACAGCTCCATGTGGACAATCTAATGAAGAACGTAGCATGAAGGAGATACTAGAAACTCCAGTAGACAGTACAGAGCATGACCTCGTGCTGGAATAAGTAGAGGAAGCTGTCATTATAGAAGAAGAAGAGTTGATTGAAGACTTAGGAGATGCTGAACCTCCATGGTAATCCAGAGTTGTGGAGAATTCCATCAAGGACGTTACAATTGATGCTAAGGAGGATAGTGCACAACCCCCAAAGCATGTATCTTATGAAGAACTGGACGGAATAACCCAAGACACAAGTTTTCTTGATGATGATAATCACAAGTCAAGTTCTCTTAGTAATGAACTTGCATCCACAAGTGAACTCTTTGAGATAGAAGAATCTTCCCCAAGTGAATACGAAGATGATGCAGAGGTAGACTTTTCTCAACCTCCCAATTATGACTCAAGTGATGAGGAAGATATCGAAGACTTTGATCAACACATGGTTGAAATTGAAGAAGTTTGCAAAGAAGTGGAGGAATTCACAGAAGACCACAAGGGAGTAGAGCTTTCAAAATGGTGCACGAAATTGTGACATTAATGGCGCCATCAACATGGTACGCTCAATTGTAATCTCAACTCTTTATCACAACTTCGCACAACTAACCAGCAAGTGCACTGGGTCGTCCAAGTAATAAACCTTACGCGAGTAAGGGTTGATCCCACGGAGATTGTTGGTATGAAGCAAGCTATGGTCACCTTGTAAATCTCAGTCAGGCAGATTCAAATGGTTATGGATGATTTATGAATAAAGCATAAAATAAGGATAGAGATACTTATGTAATTCATTGGTGAGAATTTCAGATAAGCGTATGGAAATGCTTTGTCCCTTCCGTCTCTCTGCTTTCCTACTGTCTTCATCTAATCCTTCTTACTCCTTTCCATGGCAAGCTGTATGTTGGGCATCACCGTTGTCAATGGCTACAGTCCCGTCCTCTCAGTGAAAATGTTCAACGCGCTCTGTCACAGCACGGCTAATCATCTGTCGGTTCTCAATCAGGTTGGAATAGAATCCAGTGATTCTTTTGCGTCTGTCACTAATGCCCAGCCTTCAGGAGATTGAAGCTCGTCACAGTCATTCAATCATTGAATCCTACTCAGAATACCACAGGCAAGGTTTAGACTTTCTGGATTCTCTTGAATGCCGCCATCAATTCTAGCTTATACTACGAAGATTCCGATTAAGGGATCCAAGAGGTATCCACTCAATCTAAGGTAGAACGGAGGTGGTTGTCAAGCACACGTTCATAGGTGAGAATAATGATGAGTGTCACGGATCATCACATTCATCAAGTTGAGGAACAAGTGATATCTTAGAACAAGAATAAGCTGAATTGAATAGAAGAACAATAGTAATTGCATTAATACTCGAGGTACAGCAGAGCTCCACACCTTAATCTATGGTGTATAGAAACTCCACCGTTGAAAATACATAAGAACAAGGTCTAGGTATAACCGTGAGGCCAGCCCCATGATCTAAGATAGCATAAGACTACTCAAAGATAGCTACCCAGATGAAAATACAATAGTAAAAGGTCCTATATGTAGAGAACTAGTAGCTTAGGGTTTACAAAGATGAGTAAATGACATAAAAATCCACTTCCGGGCCCACTTGGCGTGTGCTTGGGCTGAGCATTGAAGCTTCCATGTGTAGAGACTTTTCTTGGAGTTAAACGCCAGCTTTTGTGCCAGTTTGGGCGTTTAACTCCCATTCTTGTGCCAGTTCCGGTGTTTAACGCCGGGCAGTTTTGTGCTGATTTAGAACGCCAGTTTGGGCCATCAAATCTCGGGCAAAGTATGAACTATTATACATTGATGGAAAGCCCAGGATGTATACTTTCCAACGCAGTTGAGAGCGTGCCAATTGAGCTTATTTAGCTCCAAAAAATCCACTTCGAGTGCAGGGAGGTCAGAATCCAACAGCATCTACAGTCCTTTTCAGCCTCTGAATCAAATTTTTGCTCAGGTCCCTCAATTTCAGCCAGAAAATACCTGAAATCACAGAAAAACACACAAACTCATAGTAAAGTCTAGAAAAGTGAATTTTAACTAAAAACTAATAAAAATATAATAAAAACTAACTAAAACAAACTAAAAACATACTAAAAACAATGCCAAAAAGCGTATAAATTATCCGCTCATCACAACACCAAACTTAAATTGTTGCTTGTCCCCAAGCAACTGAAAATCAAATAAGATAAAAAGAAGAGAATATGCAATGAATTCGAAAAACATCTATGAAGATCAGTATTAATTAGATGAGCGGGGCTTTTAGCTTTTTGCCTCTGAACAGTTTTGGCATCTCACTCTATCCTTTGAAATTCTGAATGATTGGCTTCTCTAGGAACTCAGAATCCAGATAATGTCATTGATTCTCCTAGTTAAGTATGATGATTCTTGAACACAGCTACTTTATGAGTCTTGGCCGTGGCCCAAAGCACTCTATCTTCCAGTATTACCACCAGATACATACATGCCACAGACACAAAACTGGGTGAACCTTTTCAGATTGTGACTCAGCTTTGCTAGAGTCCCCAATTAGAGGTGTCCAGGGTTCTTAAGCACACTCTTTTTGCCTTGGATCACAACTTCATTATTATTTTTATTTTTTTCTCTTTTTTTTCTTTTTCTTTTTCCCTTTTTTTTGTTTTTTTTTTGTATTCACTGCTTTTTCTTGCTTCAAGAATTATTTTTATGATTTTTCAGATCCTCAGTAACATGTCTCCTTTTTCATCATTCTTTCAAGAGCCAACATTCATGAACAACAAATTCAAAAGACATATGCACTGTTTAAGCATACATTCAGAAGTCAAAGTATTGCCACCACATCAAAATAATTAATCTGTTATAAAATTTAAAATTCATGCAATTCCTCTCTTTTTCAATTAAGAACATTTTTTCATTTAAGAAAGGTGATGGATTCATAGGACATTCATAACTTTAAGGCATATAAACTAAGACACTAATGATCATAAGACACAAACATAGATAAACATAAGCATAAAAATTCGAAAAACAAGAAAATAAGGAACAAGGAAATTAAAGAACGGGTCCACCTTAGTGATGGCGGCTTGTTCTTCCTCTTGAAGATCTTATGGAGTGCTTGAGCTCCTCTATGTCTCTTCCTTGCCTTTGTTGCTCCTCTCTCATGATTCTTTGATCTTCTCTAATTTCATAGAGGAGGATGGAATGTTCTTGGTGCTCCACCCTTAGTTGTCCCATGTTGGAACTCAATTCTCCTAGGGAGGTGTTGATTTGCTCCCAATAATTTTGTGGAGGAAAGTGTATCCCTTGAGGTATCTCAGGGATTTCATGATGAGTGGGATCTCTTGTTTGCTCCATCATTTTCTTAGTGATGGGCTTGTCCTCATCAATGAGGATGTCTCCCTCTATGTCAATTCCAACAGAATAACAGAGGTGACAAATGAGATGAGGAAAGGCTAACCTTGCCAAGGTAGAGGACTTGTCCGCCACCTTATAAAGTTCTTGGGCTATAACCTCATGAACTTCTACTTCCTCTCCAATCATGATGCTATGAATCATGATAGCCCGGTCTATAGTAACTTCGGACCGGTTGCTAGTGGGAATGATTGAGTGTTGGATAAACTCCAACCATCCCCTAGCCACGGGCTTGAGGTCATGCCTTCTCAGTTGAACCGACTTCCCTTTTGAATCTCTCTTCCATTGAGTGCCCTCTTCACAAATGTCTATGAGGACTTGGTCCAACCTTTGATCAAAGTTGACCCTTGTAAGGGTGTTCATCTCCTTGCATCATGGGCAAGTTGAATGCCAACCTTACATTTTCCGGACTAAAATCTAAGCATTTCCCCCGAACCATTGTAAGCCAATTCTTTGGGTCCGGGTTCACACTTTGATCATGGTTCTTGGTGATCCATGCATTGGCATAGAACTCTTGAACCATTAAGATTCTGACTTGTTAAATGGGGTTGGTAAGAACTTCCCAACCTCTTCTTTGGATCTCATGTCGGATCTCCGGATATTCACTCTTTTTGAGTTTGAAAGGGACCTCGGGGATCACCTTCTTCATGGCCACAACTTCATAGAAGTGGTCTTGATGCACCCTTGAGATGAATCTCTCCATCTCCCATGACTCGGAGGTGGAAGCTTTTGCCTTCCCTTTCCTCTTTCTAGAGGTTTCTCCGGCCTTAGATGCCATAAATGGTTATGGAAAAACAAAAAGCAATGATTTTACCACACCAAACTTAGAAGGTTTTCTCATCCTCGAGCAAAAGAAGAAAGAAGAGAGTAGAAGAAGAAGAAATAGAGGAGATGGAGGGGGCTTTGTGGTTCGGCCAAGGGGGAGAAGTAGTGTTTATGTTGTGTAAAAATGAAGGAGTGAAGATGGGTTTAAATAGGAGTGGAGAGAGGGGTATGTTTCGGTCATGAATGGGTGGGTTTGGGAGGAAAAAGTGGTTTGAATTTGAATGGTGAGGTAGGTGGGGTTTTATGAAGGATGGATGTGAGTGGTGAAGAGAATAGTGGGATTTGATAGGTGAGGGGTTTTTGGGGAAGAGGTGTTGAGGTGATTGGTGAATGGGTGAAGAAGAGAGAGAGTGGTGGGGTAGGTGGGGATCCTGTGGGGTCCACAGATCCTGAGGTGTCAAGGAAAATTCATTCCTGCACCAAGTGGCGAGCAAAAATGCTCTTTATGCCAATTCTGGCATTAAACGCCGGGTTGGTGCCCATTTCTGGCATTTAACGCCAGCTTCTTGCCCTTTCCTGGCGTTTAATGCCAGTCTGGTGCTCCTTTCTGGCGTTAAACGCCCAGAATGGTTCCAGACTGGGCGTTAAACGCCCATTTTGCTGCCCTTACTGGCATTTAAACGCCAGCAAGGTTTTCCTCCAGGGTGTGCTATTTTTCTTTCTATTTTTCATTCTGTTTTTGCTTTTTCAATTGATTTTGTGACTTCCCATGATCATCAACCTACAGAAAACATAAAATAACAAAGGAAAATAGATAAATATAACATTGGGTTGCCTCCCAACAAGCGCTTCTTTAATGTCAGTAGCTTGACAGTGGGCTTTCATGGAGCCTCACAGATACTCAGAGCAATGTTGGAACCTCCCAACACCAAACTTAGAGTTTGAATGTGGGGGTTCAACACCAAACTTAGAAGTTGGTTGTGGCCTCCCAACACCAAACTTAGAGTTTGAATGTGGGGGCTCTGTTTGACTCTGTTTTGAGAGAAGCTTTTCATGCTTCCTCTCCATGGTAACAGAGGGATATCCTTGAGCCTTAAACACAAAGGATTCTTCATTCACTTGAATGATCAATTCTCCTCTGTCAACATCAATCACAGCCTTTGCTGTGGCTAGGAAGGGTCTGCCAAGGATGATGGATTCATCCATGCACTTCCCAATCTCTAGGACTATGAAATCAGCAAGGATGTAATGGTCTTCAACTTTCACCAAAACATCCTCTACAAGTCCATAAGCTTGTTTTCTTGAATTGTCTGCCATCTCTAGTGAGATTCTTGTAGCTTGTATCTCAAAGATCCCTAGTTTCTCCATTACAGAGAGAGGCATAAGGTTTATGCTTGACCCTAGGTCACATAGAGCCTTCTTAAGGTTCATGGTGCCTATGGTACAAGGTATTGAAAACTTCCCAGGATCCTGTCTCTTTTGAGGTAATCTCTGCCTAGTCAAGTCATCCAGTTCTTTGGTGAGCAAAGGAGGTTCGTTCTCCCAAGTCTCATTACCAAACAACTTGTCATTTAGCTTCATGATTTCTCCAAGGTACTTAGCAACTTGCTCTTCAGTGACATCTTCATCCTCTTCAGAGGAAGAATACTCATCAGAGCTCATGAATGGCAGAAGTAAATCCAATGGAATCTCTATTGTCTCATTATGAGCCTCAGATTTCCATGGTTCCTCATTAGGGAACTCATTGGAGGCCAGTGGACGTCCATTGAGGTCTTCCTCAGTGGCGATCATTGCCTCTTCCTCCTCTCCAAGTTCGGCCATGTGGGTCATGTTAATAGCCTTACATTCTCCTTTTGGATTCTCTTCTGTATTGCTTGGAAGAGTACTAGGAGGGAGTTCAGTAATTTTCTTGCTCAGCTGTCCCACTTGTGCCTCCAAATTCCTAATGGAGGACCTTGTTTCAGTCATAAAACTTTGAGTGGTTTTGATTAGATCAGAGACCATGGTTGCTAAGTCAGAGTGGCTCTGCATAGAATTCTCTGTCTGTTGCTGAGAAGATGATGGAAAAGGCTTGCTATTGCTAAACCTGTTTCTTCCACCATTATTGTTGTTGAAACCTTGTTGAGATCTCTGTTGATCCTTCCATGAAAGATTTGGATGATTTCTCCATGAAGGATTATAGGTGTTTCCATAGGGTTCTCCCATGTAATTCACCTCTTCCATTGATGGGTTCTCAGGATCATAAGCTTCTTCTTCAGATGAAGCATCCTTAGTACTGCCTGGTGCAGCTTGCATTCCAGACAGACTTTGAGAAATCATATTGACTTGTTGAGTCAATATTTTGTTCTGAGCCAATATGGCATTCAGAGTATCAATCTCAAGAACTCCTTTCTTCTGATTTGTCCCATTGTTCACAGGATTCCTTTTAGAAGTGTACATGAATTGGTTATTTGCAACCATTTCAATGAGTTCTTGAGCTTCTGCAGGCGTCTTCTTCAAATGAAGAGATCCTCCAGTAGAGCTATCCAATGACATCTTGGACAGTTCAGTCAGACCATCATAGAAGATACCTATGATGCTCCATTCAGAAAGCATGTCAGAAGGACACTTTCTGATCAATTGTTTGTATCTTTCCCAAGCTTCATAGAGGGATTCACCTTCCTTCTGTCTAAAGGTTTGGACTTTGATAAACCCATATTTCATGAGATATTTTGTGCTTAGTTTGAGTGATTTATTCAATCCTTCACCCACTTATTCATATTAATTGCATGGTTTTACTTTCCTTTCCTTATTATGTGATGTATGTGAAAAACATGTTTCCTAAGCTTTAAAATTAATTATTTTAATTACCTTTATTTCCATTCGATGCCGTGATTAGTGTGTTGAGTAGTTTCAGATTTTCTAAGGCAGAATGACTTAAAGGATGGAAAAGGAAACATACAAAAATGGAAAGGAAAATGCGAAACGGAGCTTCAAAGAAACTGGCACCCACGCGATCGCATGGACGATGCAATCGCGTGCCAAAGGCAAAGAAGCAGCGACGCGGCCGCATGACTGACGCGACCACCCGCCTTAAGCATAACGCATACGACGCGGACGCGTGACTAACGCGACCGCGTGGCAAAGAAAAGCTCCGAATAATGCGACCGCGTGACCTATGCGGACGCGTGACAGAGGCCACGAATCAGAATTTACAGAATACGCCCCAGCGATTTCTGAAGCCCTTTTTGGCCCAGATCCAAGTACAGACAGCATAGACTAGAGGTTATAAAGTGTGGGAATGCATCCATTCAGGGAGAGCTCACATTTTTATTTTCAATGATTTAGATTTAGTTTTGAGGGAGGTTCTCTCCTCTCTCTCTTAGGATTTAGGACTTCTCTTTGTTTTTAAGAGTGACTCTCGATCCAGGTTTTATATTCCTTTGTTTTAAGATTACCTTTCACTATGTTTATTTATTCCAGCTTTGAATTGATTATTTACTTTTATGATTCAAGTTATGAATTATTCCATGTTACAGATTATTATTAATGAAATTTGAAGTATTCCAGTTTATGATTGTTCCTTTTAATTATCATTGTTTCCGATTTGAAGATATTTTTATTCCAGTAATTTACTTTCTCTCTTTTGGTCTTGGTTAAGAAATCAGTAACTCAACAGTCATCAAACTCAGCATAATTGATAATCGTTATCTTGCTAATTGAACTGAACTTCGATAATCCCAACTTTTTCTTAGGAAATAAATAGGATTCGAAGGTCAACTAATTAGTCCCTTGACTTTCCTTTACTTTAAAGGTTGACTAAGTGGAAATTAGATACAACTTTCATTATTATTGAGAGAGATCACCAAGTTGGACTTCCAATTTCTCTTACCTTGCCAAAAGTTGTTTTTATAGTTATTAATTACTTTTAATCGCCATTTAAATTAATTGTCATGTAAATCACTTGCTTCTCATCTTCTAAACCCCGATTACAACCTTTATAGCCAATAATAAGAACATACCCCCTTGCAGTTCCTTGAGAAGACGACCCGAGGTTTGAATACTCGGTTAACAATTTTTAAAGGGGTTTGTTACTTGTGACACCCAAACGTTTGTACGAAGGGATTTCTGTCGGTTTAGAGACTATATCTACAATGCGACTGTTTTTATGAACTTCTTTACTGGCAAAAATCCTAACGTCAAAATGGCGCCGTTGCCGGGGAACTGCTAACGTGTGCCTTATTATTGGTTATTGTAAATATTTTTCTTTTGTTTGTTTATTTATTTTTAATTTTCCTTTTTAATTTTATTTGCTACCATGAACTCTCACCCCTCTCGCTTTGAGTTTGGTTCTAACTTTGTTGAAGGAAATAGAAGTTATAGCAGGAATATGCATCAAGGTCAGACCAATCAAGGATGGATGGAGCCAAGAGGATCTAATCAACCCTTTAGGCAACAACACCCTTCGAGATATCCTGGACAAAGATTATTCTACAATGCATACCCAGCTGAAAGATACGGTGGACAACCTTGTAACTACCAACAAGACCCACCCCGTGCATATAGGCCACCCTCACAACATAACCTAGAACCACCACACTCACAAGCTTCTTTTCACCATTCGCCACCATATGATCCTTCCTTACCCCAATACCAACCCAATCACTCCCAATCACTACCATCCTATTATGTATCATGTCCAAGTCCAGCAACCCGAGAAGCAGAGGTTCACCTAAAGGACACAGTAGATAATCTTCAAACAACCATTCAACAACTGGAGCAAGCAGTAATTCAATGGATTTTTAGGTGCTCAGATACACAAGGATCAGCCACAGCCCCATGTGGACAGTCTAATGAAGAACGAAGCATGAAAGCGATACCAGAAACTCCAATGGACAAGGCAGAGAATGAATTCGTACTAGAACAAATAGAAGAAGCTGTCATTGTCCAAGAAGAAGAGTTGGTTGAGGATCTAGGAGCTGAACCTCCATGGGAATCCAGAACTAAGGAGAACTTCATCAGGGACGTTACAATTAATGCTGAGGAGGATAGTACACAATCCCCAAGGCAAGTCGTTTATGAAGAATCAGACAGAATAATCCAAGAAGCAAATTCCCTTAATGATGACAGCCACAAGTCTAGCTCTCTTGGTAATGAACTTGCATCTGCAAGTGAATTCTCTGAGATCGAAGAATCTTCCCCAAGTGAATGCGAAGATGATGCGGAGGTAGACTTCTCTCAACCTCCAATCTATGACCCAAGTGATGAGGAAGACATAGGAGACTTCGACCAGGACACAGATACAATTGAAGACTCTTGCAAGGGTGTGGAGGAATTCACAGAAGAGCATAAGGGAGTAGAACTTACAGAACCACCCGAAACACCTATCCCAAGGCCACTACCACCTAATACAAGCTTCAAGTGGGTACAATCCTTAACTTATAACTTTATTTATTCACTTGAATATGGTTTACTTGAAACAGATGGCCAACTTAGAGCTCTCTGCGGCTTTAAGAGTAAGAGGGAAATGGCTCGTACTCAGAGCTGGTGCACAAGGTTCAATAAAGTTCCATGCTTCACCTCGAAGTACACGGATTGGTATCGTGCTCAATTGCATGGATCACGGAGAACGTTTGGTTACCATGGTGAGATTCTACTCTTTAAACCGCCCGGATGGAAACAGGTAGATCAAGACGGAGGCGGATTTAAAAGCAAGGCTTGGAATCCTGGAGTTTATTCTGACATTTATCACCCCGGGAACCTAATAATCTGTTTGAAGCTGCTCAGAAGCTTCACATGCCTAGTTTGGGACCCCAGAGGCTATTGGCATTCCAAGCGCTGGTGGAGATTTTTGGACGAATTTAAGCATAAGCCACCATAACAGGAAGCTCCTCCAATGTCCAACTTAAGGACTTTAACTAAAAGTGCTAGGTGGGAGACAACCCACCATGGTATGGTCGTTTCCTTTTCAGTTTATTTCAGGTTGTTCATTTTTATTTTTATTTCCATTTTATTTTACTTTAGTGAACCTGGAATCATGCATAGCACTCATATTAATCACTATATTCTGCATTGTTCATGCACAAAAAAAAGGGGTGTACGACGCGATCGCATGCCACATGCAATTGCGTCCTATTGCAAAAACACAACCCACGCGGCCGCGTGACCTGAAGATCGGCGTAAAAATCCAACATCCAGAAAGTTAGGCTGGAATCGTGCGGTCCCTGTGCATTTTGCACAAATTGGCCCACGCGATCGCATGCCCCATGCCATCGCGTCATTTGCAAAAACAATATCCCACGTGACCGCGTGAGCGATGCGATCGCGTCGCATGGATTGCACTACGACCTCGAAGGAGACAGAGAGTTGCGCTGAAACAGCACTGGAGTCGTGCGTTTAGCACAACTTCCAGCGACGCGATCGCGCGACCCACGTGATCGCGTCACCACCATTTTCACCCCCACCATGCGACCGCGTGCCCCACGCGGCCGCGTGGATTTCAAAATATAACTCTCCCAGGTCACGCGAACCCCAATTCACGCAGCCCACCCCCCAATCTTCTTCCCCTCTCTCTTCCCTTAACCCTCAACCACTACTCAGCCACCCTCGCCGCCACCTCCCCCACCGTCCACTGGACCCTCTTCATCCACTGCTGCCCCTGTTGCCACCACTGCCCCTCCACTTGCCTCAGAGCCCGTATACCGCCTAGTGCACCGCCTTTTTCGCCAGCTTGATCAGATGGAGCGCCGTAACCGGCGCCAGTATGAGAGATTGGAGCGTCGCAACCAGCGTCGCTATATGCATCTGAAGCTGATGATCTGACAGGGCGCTGACATCCCCTCTGAGCCCGACACACCATCCGAGCCATCAGAGGAGGAGGAGGATGAGCATGAGGAGGAGACTCATTCCCAGGCAGAGACCTATCAGCAGGCAGGCACAAAGCAGGCTGCCCCACACCAGGAGGTCCCACATCGGATTGAGGCTGTAGATCCGCAGATCCCGATCCAGTCAGCACCTCCTCTATAGCAGCCAGACCCTCAGCCCACCCCCACCACAGCACCTCCAGCTACTACCCCTACCAGTGATGACACCCCTTCACACCCGGCCTGACTGAGCATCAGGGACGATGCTTCATTTTAAGTGTGGGGAGGTCACCATCTCTGGCGTTTTTATTTTGGTGAACCACTACATCTCTTTTTCTTTTATTTTGGATATTTTTCTGTATTTTTCCTTTTTATTGTTATTTTCTGAGTACTTATACATTGCTATTTTGATGTATTTCTACTCTATTTCTGCATTTTGCATTTTTAGTTCATATTTTAGCTATTTAGTTTATTTTAGTTATTTAGTTTAGTTTGCAATTCTAACTTATTAGTGGATTAATTAGTATAGTTTAACCTTTTTAACATAAGATAGCATAGTCTAAATTGAAAAATATAAAAAGGAAGTAAGCTAGGAAATTGAACATAACAGATTTAAATCCATAAACCTTGTATATATAAGCATTACATGATGTAGTTAAGCTGACAACATTTCATCAAGGAGGAACATTAAAACTTTAAAAGCCACCTTAAATAATTTTTTTGATGAGAATAATGGGAATGTTTAACTAAACCTGCATAACATATATGAATGATATATGATGCTTGAGTTAGAGAACACACAGCCTATGAGTCTTGAGCTTAATTGTATGGTTGCATTTAAACCATAATTTTATTCCTGTGTGTTTCGCTTCTTTTTATTCTGATGTTCTTTACTTTGCTTTAATCTATATATCCAATTATAGAATATAGAATGTAGATACATACCAAAATAATGATTGAGGCCATCATTTGATTTTAGCTCACTTACCCCAAAAATAGCTTACCTTTTATATCACACTTGTTAGCCCCCCTTGAGCCTTTTAAAACCCCTTTATTCTATTTAGCCAAATTACTAGCCTTAAGCAAAAAAACAAAAGAAAATCCCAAGTGAATCCTTGGTTAGCTTAAGATAGAAAATTATAAATAGAGTAAATTGTGGAAAACCTTTTGGGAACATGGATGACAGAAACAAAAGGTAGAAAAAGTTGAAAGAAATAAAATAACTTAGAAATTTTTGGAAGCATGCTCATGAGAAATCAAAGCGACTCAATTACCATGTGCAAAATAATAATAATAATAATAATAATAATAATAATAATAATAATAATAATAATAATAATAATAATAATAATAATAATTGAGGAATGAGCATGTAACAACAAGTGGGAAAATATGGAAAAATAGGTAAACAAATTTTGTTGTATTAAATATGTATGTTAGGTGAGATATTAGTCTAATTAAGGATTCACTTATTAGCTCACTTATCCCTATACATAAATCCTTACCTTTACCTTGGCCCCATTACAACCTTAATTAAAGACCTCATGATTTTTGGTATGACTATACTCTATAATTGTTGATTGGTTAGATGAAGAACAAAGTTATAGGAAGTAAGAATAAAAAGAAAAGTAGAGTGAATAAACCCAATAAACACTGAGTGACTAGAGAGTAAACACAAAATCCAGTGAGGGTTCAATAACTCATCAACATATATCTGTGCTTAAATTACTAATTATTTTGCAAGTTTGTACAATATTTTTCTTTCCCATCTCATTTGCTAAATGCTTTATTATTTGAGGGTTGGCTATATATACATATGACTCCTTGAGAATGTGAATTAATTTGGCTACATGTAAGCTTTATATATGAGTGGATAAATTGGAATTGCATGACTCATTTAGGTAGATGCATTTAGAATAGGTTGCATTGCATAACATTCCACCACTTTAACCTAACCTTAATCTTCATCTTGGATTTAGCATGAGGACATGCTATTGTTTAAGTGTGGGGAGGTTGATAAACCCATATTTCATGAGATATTTTGTGCTTAGTTTGAGCGATTTATTCAATCCTTCACCCACTTATTCATATTAATTGCATGGTTTTACTTTCCTTTCCTTATTATGTGATGTATGTGAAAAACATGTTTCCTAAGCTTTAAAATTAATTATTTTAATTACCTTTATTTCCATTCGATGCCGTGACTAGTGTGTTGAGTAGTTTCAGATTTTCTAAGGCAGAATGACTTAAAGGATGGAAAAGGAAACATACAAAAATGGAAGGAAAATGCGAAACGGAGCTTCAAAGAAACTGGCACCCACGCGATCGCATGGACGACGCGATCGCGTGCCAAAGGCAAAGAAGCAGCGACACGGCCGCATGACTGACGTGACCGCGCGCCTTAAGCATAACGCATACGACGCGGACGCGTGACTGACGCGACCGCGTGGCAAAGAAAAGCTCCGAATAACGCGACCGCATGACCCACGCGGACTCGTGACAGAGGCCACGAATAAGAATTTACAGAATACGCCCCAGCGATTTCTGAAGCCCTTTTTGGCCTAGATCCAAGTACAAACAGCATAGACTAGAGGTTATAAATTGTGGGAATGCATCCATTCAGGGAGAGCTCGCATTTTTATTTTCAATGATTTAGATTTAGTTTTGAGGGAGGTTCTCTCCTCTCTCTCTCTTAGGATTTAGGACTTCTCTTTGTTTTTAAGAGTGACTCTCGATCCAGGTTTTATATTCCTTTGTTTTAAGATTACCTTTCACTATGTTTATTTATTCCAGCTTTGAATTGATTATTTACTTTTATGATTCAAGTTATGAATTATTCCATGTTATAGATTATTATTAATGATATTTGAAGTATTCCAGTTTATGATTGTTCCTTTTAATTATCATTGTTTCCGATTTGAAGATATTTTTATTCCAGTAATTTACTTTCTCTCTTTTGGTCTTGGTTAAGAAATCAGTAACTCAATAGTCATCAAACTCAGCATAATTGATAATTGTTATCTCGCTAATTGAACTGAACTTCGATAATCCCAACTTTTTCTTAGGAAATAAATAGGATTCGAAGGTCAACTAATTAGTCCATTAACTTTCCTTTACTTTAAAGGTTGACTAAGTGGAAATTAGATACAACTTTCATTATTATTGAGAGAGATCACCAAGTTGGACTTCCAATTTCTCTTACCTTGCCAAAAGTTATTTTTACAGTTATTAATTACTTTTAATCGCCATTTAAATTAATTGTCATTTAAATCACTTGCTTCTCATCTTCTAAACCCCGATTACAACCTTTATAGCCAATAATAAGAACATACCCCCTTGCAGTTCCTTGAGAAGACGACCCGAGGTTTGAATACTCGGTTAACAATTTTTAAAGGGGTTTGTTACTTGTGACACCCAAACGTTTGTATGAAGGGATTTCTGTCGGTTTAGAGACTATATCTACAACGCAACTATTTTTATGAACTTCTTTACTGGCAAAAATCCTAACGTCAGACTTCCACTCTAAGCTTACTCAATTTTTGAGGTGGAAAGAACATTGCCAAGAAGGCATTGACTAGCTTTTCCCAAGAGTTCAGGCTTTCTTTAGGTTGTGAGTCCAACCATATCCTAGCTCTGTCTCTTACAGCAAAAGGGAATAGCATAAGTCTGTAGACCTCAGGGTCAACCCTATTAGTCTTGACAGTGTCACAGATTTGCAAGAACTCAGCTAAAAACTGATGAGGATCTTCCAATGGAAGTCCATGGAACTTACAATTCTGTTGCATTAGAGAAACTAATTGAGGCTTAAGCTCAAAGTTGTTTGCTCCAATGGCAGGGATAGAGATGCTTCTCCCATAGAAGTCGGAAGTAGGTGCAGTAAAGTCACCCAGCACCTTCCTTGTATTGTTGACATTATTGTTGTTTTCGGCTGCCATGGGTTCTTCTTCTTTGAAGATTTCTGTTAGGTCTTCTACAAAGAGTTGTGCCTTAGCTTCTCTTAGCTTTTGCTTCAAGGTCCTTTCAGGTTCAGGGTCAGCCTCAACAAGAATGCTTTTGTCTTTGCTCCTGCTCATATGAAAGAGAAGAGAACAAGAAAATATGGAATCCTCTATGTCACAGTATAGAGATTCCTTGAGGTGTCTGAGGAAAAGAAAAATAGAAGGAAGAGGTAGAAGAATTCGAACTTATCAAGAAAGATAGAGTTCGAATTGTGCATTGAGGAGGAGTGTTAGTCCATAAATAGAAGGATGTGAGAAGAGGGGAAGAAATTTTCGAAAATAAATTAAAAAGATTTTAAAAACATTTTGAAAAAATACTAATTGATTTTCGAAAAAATATGATTGGGAAAGAAATAAAGTGATTTTTGAAAAAGATTTTGAAATTATAAATCAAAAAGATATGATTGAAAACTATTTTGAAAAAGATGTGATTAAGAAGATATGATTAAAAAGTTATGGTTTTTTTTTTTAAAAAGATGTGATTGAAAAGATATGATTGAGAAATAATTTAAAAAGATTTGATTTTTAAAATTAATGACTTGGCTAACAAGAAAAGATATGATTCAAACATTAAACCTTTCTCAACAGAAAAGGCAACATACTTAAAATGTTGAATCAAATCATTAATTGATAGCAAGTATTTTTGAAAATGGAAAGAAATTGATTTTGAAAATATGTGATTGAAAAGATATGATTTGAAAAAGATTTAATTTTGAAAAATTTTGAAAACTTGAAAAATTTTTTGAGTTAAAAGCAAAATCTTCCCTCTTGTGCCATCCTGGCGTTAAACGCCTAGAATGGTATACATTCTGGCGTTTAACGCCCAAAACACTACCCTTTTGGGCGTTAAACGCCCAACCAGGCACCCTGGCTGGCGTTTAAACGCCAGTTTTCCTTCTTTACTGGGCGTTTTGAACGCCCAGCTTTTTCTATGTAATTCCTCAACTGAATGTTCTGAATCTTCAATTCTCTGTATTATTGACTTGAAAAGACACAAATTAAAAATTTTTTGGATTTTTAATAATGAGGAATAATCAAAATGCAACTAAAATCAAATAAACAATGCATGCAAGACACCAAACTTAGAAGTTTGTATACTATTGACACTAACAAAATGAGAATGCATATGAGACACAACAAAACACTAAAGACACGAGAATTTAAAGATCAGAATAAGGAAATCATCAAGAACAACTTGAAGATCAATGAAGACACATGAATGAATTCAAAAAATGCAAGAAGAACAGAAACATGCAATTGACACCAAACTTAAAATGAGACACTAGACTCAACAAGAAACATAAAATTATTTTTTTGGTTTTTTATGATTTTGTAATTTTTTTGGATTTTTCGAAAGTTAAGTGGAAAAAGAAAATAAGGATATCAAAATTCTTAATGAGAATTCCAGGAATCATGCAATGTTAGTCTAAAGCTTTAGTCTAAAGGAATTAGACATGGCTAGCCAAGCTTCAGCAGGACATTGCATTCAAGAGCTAAATTGATGAAAATCAATCAGCTTTGGTGATGATAAGAACATCACCTTGAAACACTAGAATTCATTCTTAAGAACTCTGAAAAATACCTAATCTAAGCAACAAGATGAACCGTCAGTTGTCCAAACTCAACAATCCCCGGCAACGGCACCAAAAACTTGGTGCACGAAATTGTGATCAGCAATGGCGCCATCAACATGGTACGCTCAATTGCAATCTCAACTCTTTATCACAACTTCGCACAACTAACCAGCAAGTGCACTGGGTCGTCTAAGTAATAAACCTTACGCGAGTAAGGGTCGATCCCACGGAGATTGTTGGTATGAAGCAAGCTATGGTCACCTTGTAAATCTCAGTCAGGCAGATTCAAATGGTTATGGATGATTTATGAATAAAACATAAAATAAGGATAGAGATACTTATGTAATTCATTGGTGAGAATTTCAGATAAGCGTATGGAGATGCTTTGTCCCTTCCGTCTCTCTGCTTTCCTACTGTCTTCATCCAATCCTTCTTACTCCTTTCCATGGCAAGCTGTATGTTGGGCATCACCGTTGTCAATGGCTACAGTCCCGTCCTCTCAGTGAAAATGTTCAACGCGCTCTGTTACAGCACGGCTAATCATCTGTCGGTTCTCAATCAGGTTGGAATAGAATCCAGTGAATCTTTTGCGTCTGTCACTAATGCCCAGCCTTCAGGAGTTTGAAGCTCGTCACAGTCATTCAATCATTGAATCCTACTCAGAATACCACAGACAAGGTTTAGACCTTCCGGATTCTCTTGAATGCCGCCATCAATTCTAGCTTATACCACGAAGAATCCGATTAAGGGATCCAATAGATATCCACTCAATCTAAGGTAGAACGGAGGTGGTTGTCAGGCACACGTTCATAGGTGAGAATGATGATGAGTGTCACGGATCATCACATTCATCAAGTTGAGGAACAAGTGATATCTTAGAACAAGAATAAGCTGAATTGAATAGAAGAACAATAGTAATTGCATTAATACTCGAGGTACAGCAGAGCTCCACACCTTAATCTATGGTGTGTAGAAACTCCACCGTTGAAAATACATAAGAACAAGGTCTAGGCATGACCATGAGGCCAGCCCCATGATCTAAGATAGCATAAGACTATTCAAAGATAGCTACCCAGATGAAAATACAATAGTAAAATGTCCTATATGTAGAGAACTAGTAGCTTAGGGTTTACAAAGATGAGTAAATGACATAAAAATCCACTTCCGGGCCCACTTGGTGTGTGCTTGGGCTGTGCATTGAAGCTTCCATGTGTAGATACTTCTCTTGGAGTTAAACGCCAGCTTTTGTGCCAGTTTGGGCGTTTAACTCCCATTCTTTGCCAGTTCCGGCGTTTAACGCCGGGCAGTTTTGTGCTGATTTGGAACGCCGGTTTGGGCCATCAAATCTCGGACAAAGTATAGACTATTATACATTGCTGAAAAGCCCAGGATGTCTACTTTCCAAAGCAGTTGAGAGCGCGCCAATTGGGCTTCTTTAGCTCCAGAAAATCCACTTCGAGTGCAGGGAGGTCAGAATCCAACAGCATCTGCAGTCCTTTTCAGCCTCTGAATCAGATTTTTGCTCAGGTCCCTCAATTTCAGCCAGAAAATACCTGAAATCACAGAAAAATACACAAACTCATAGTAAGGTCCAGAAAAGTGAATTTTAACTAAAAAATAATAAAAATATAATAAAAACTAACTAAAACAAACTAAAAACATACTGAAAACAATGCCAAAAAGCGTATAAATTATCCGCTCATCACAAAACCACTGGAAACACCTATCCCAAGGCCATTACCACCCAATACAAACTTCAAGTGGGTAAAATCCTTAGCTTTTATCTTTACTTTTCCACTTGAATATGGTTTACTTGAAACAGATGGCCAGCTTAGAGCTCTTTACGGCTTTAAGAGTAATAGGGAAATGACTCGCACTCAGAGCTGGTATGCGAGATTCAATGAGGTTTCACACTTCAATTTGAGGTGCAAGGATTGGTGTCAAGCTCAATTGTATGGGTCTTGGAAGCTGTTTGGTCACTGCAGTGAGAATTCAGATTACTTATCACCTGGCTGGAAAAATGCAGATCAAGACAAAGACGGGTGTAAAAGCAAAGTTTGGGATCCTAGAATCTATTCTGACATTCAGCACACTAGAAGCCTGAGAACCTGTTTGAAACTGCTCAAGGGCTTTACGTACCTTGTTTGGGACCCAGGAGGCTGTTGGCATTCCAAACACTGGTGGAGATTTCTGGATGAATTCAAACACAAGCCGCCATAACAAGAAGCTCACCAGAATGTCCAACTTAAGGACTTTAGCTAAAAGTGCTGGGTGGGAGACAACCCACCATGGTATGATCGTTCCTTTTTCAGTTTAGTCTATTTTTGAATTTTGATTGAACTTGGAATTGTGCATAACATTCATTGCATTCTACATACTGCATAAAAAAACCCCACGCGAGCGCGCAGGCCACGCGTGGGCGTCGAATGGAAATCGGTGTAGAGATCTAATGCCTAGAAAGTTGGGCTGGAATCGTACGGCTGGTGTGCGTTTAGCACAAAATGGCCCATGCGTTCGCATTCCTGACGCGAATGCGTCACTTACACAACACTCATCCACGCGAAAGCGTGAGCGACGCGTCCGCGTCGAGTGGATATTTTGGCCCCCTAAATGGAAACAGAGAGTTGCGCTAAAACGATGCTAGAATCGTGCGTTTAGCACAATTCCAAACGACGTGTTCGCGTGTTTCATGCGTTCGCGTCACTTACATTATTCCCCATTCACGCGATCGTGTCAGTGACGTTTCCGTGTCGTTGCGTTTTTGCATCATCCACGCTGCCGCGTGAACCACGCTGCCGCGTGAACCACGCGTTCGCGTGGATTTGAAATTACTTACCCCAACCACGTGAAACCCTAACCCCCTTCGCATCACTAACTCACCCACACCCTTTCCTCTACACTCTCTCTTCTCCCTAACCACCCAACCACTCCCAGCCGTCCAGCTCCATCCACCATACTACCGCGTCGATGACACCCCCCTCTTCCTTCTTTCTTCTCTTCTCCTTTCCCCCCTCTTCTTCCCTTGCATTCCCTCCACTGCCGCGCCGTATCACTGAGCCGCCACCACCGCACCGCCTCCCATCACCGCCGACAGATGACTTGCATCATCTACCCTTTTTTCTTACATAAAGAAGGCCATAAAATAGCACAAATCTCATTTGATCAGTACAATTTATGCATTATTTGATGAATATTATGGTACACTACTTTGAGATGAGTTGTGCTGAATTTCAGGAGAAAAAGGCATCAAAAATGGGAAGAAGACAAACAAGAAGCTGGGCGTGTGAAACTGGCGTGCCACTTGGGAGCAAACACCACAAAAATGCACTGGCGTGGCATGCTAGTACTAAATTCCAGAAGGGAAATCCAAGCATGCATGTGGGCGTGGCACGCCAGGGACTGGGCGTGGCACGCTAGTACAAAATTCTAGAAAGCAAAATGGAGGACACAAAAGGGGCGTGACACGCCAGGTTGGGTGTGGCACGCCTGACCCATCAACTACTATGGGCGTGCCACTTGAGCAAAGTGGCGTGGCACGCCAACTCACCATCTCAAGAAGAACCTCCACTATGGCGTGCCACTTGGTGTCGAAGGTGTGGCACGCCAGCTCCAAAAAGTCACTTTGGCATGCCACTTGAAGACCCAGGTGTGGCACGCCAAGCTTGAAGAGTGCACAAATACATGGGCGTGCCACTTGAGCAGAATGGCGTGGCACGCTGGTACAATGATCCAGAGAAGGGGCTGAAGGCAATTGAAGACTGGGCGTGCCACTTGAAGTCAAAGGCGTGGCAGGCCAACCTCTCAACCTCACTTAGGCGTGCCACTTGAGCAACCAGGCTTGGCACGCCAATGCACAAGATAACATGAGCAAGGACTGGGCGTGCCACTTGGTGTCGAAGGCATGGCACGCCAATCCAAGCATGTCACTATGGCGTGCCACTTGAAGGCTGAGGCGTGGCACGCCAACTACTGGAACAAGACAAGATCATGGGCGTGGCACGCCAACCTTTAGGCGTGGCACGCTGGTATAAGTTTCCAAAGAGGATGGAAGAGGCTAATTACATGGGGCGTGCCACTTGGTATCGAAGGCGTGGCACGCCATTCACTATTCTTCACTTAGGCATGCCACTTGAGCAACCGGGTGTGGCACGCCAGTGTCATTCAGAGGGCAAAGAAGCATTGGGGCGTGCCACTTGAGTTCGTGGCGTGGCACGCCAAACAGAGGAACCATTTACTCACAAAGGGGCATGGCACACCAGACCCTGGACATGCCACGCTAGTGCAACTTTTCAGTAGAGCTTAGCCAAGCACACAACAAGGGCGTGACACGCCAAACCCTGGGTGTGCCACGCTAGTTCAAGTTTCCAGAGGCAAAGGGCGTGCCACTTGAGCTCGAAGGCGTGGCACGCCAACACAAGACTTCCACTACGGCGTGCCACTTGAGTTCAAAGGCGTGTCACTTGAAGGATTGAGCGTGGCACGCCAAGCTAGTTTGAAGGGGACGTGACATGCCGGTAGAGTGCCAGCCACACGCCAGCTAAGAAGTCACGCCTGTTGAGTCTTTTCTTTCCCTCCAAAATGTAATTTTCCCTTTTTCACTTTTGTAATTCTTTTATTTTAACTAGGAGTAGTATAAATACCCCCAAGGAGTACTGAAGAGGGGTTAAGCAGTTAGTTCTAGATCCACTTTTACACTCCACTTTTGACTACTTTTCATGCTATGAGTAGCTAACTTCCTTCTCATTGAGAGAGGGAGCTCTGTTGTACTTGATGGATTGATAATAGTGAAATTCTTCTTCTCTTCATCTTCTCTTGATTTGCTAGAAGGAATTTCATTCTTAATGCTTAGTGTTCAATTATCTTGGGAAAGAGATTGAATGCAATTGGGTTTCATGGGAACCTTGGGAAAGGAAACATGAAACCATGCTTGAAATCCCTTCTCACACTTGAGTAGAATCTGGGTTTTGGTGATGGGTTACGTGACATATAATCCCCCCTCTACCTGGACCTATGAGGGTGTGTGGTATAATCAGGGACCAAGCATATCTCTCTTCATGAGCAATTAGACCAAGAAATTGGCTATTAATCAAGATCTAAGAGATTGAGTCACCAAGGGATTGGGGCTCAATCAATCATGATTGCCAAGAGATCAATGAGTTGCATGATTGAAGAAGATACAAGCTAGATTTGATCTAAAGAGACAACATCTCCCAATCTCAATGAATTTCCCCATTCTTATCTATCCATTTCTTTACAGCTTAATTTTACATTTAGCAATTCCCCACTCCCATTTACATTCAAGTCATTTATGATTCAGCACTTTACATTCTGCAATTTCCATTCCTGCACTTTATTGCTTTTCTTTATATTCTAGTCATTTACATTTATGTCATCACTTACAATTCTGCACTTCACAATCTTATTGATCTGCTTGACTAATTCATCAATCAATTAAAACTGCTTGGATTTGCCAATCTCTGTGGATACGATCCCACTCCATTGTGGGTTATTACTTGGCAATAATTTTGGTGCGCTTGCCAAAAGAACTAATTCACTAATTTTTGAAAGGGGTAGTGAATTCTGGTCATCAAGTTTTATGGCGCCGTTGCCGGGGATTGGCTTAAATTTGACAGTGATTATATTGATTGGAGAGCAAGATTAAGCAATTTAATTTCTTTGTTATTTTAATTTCTTTATTTAGCATTTTTTTATTTTGAGCTCTATTTCCTTCTTCTTTGATTATCTTATTTAGTGTCCATATTTCCACCCTTCTAACTGTTTGATCAATTGCACCACTCACACTAACAATTATTCTAACAATAGTAATTTCTTCATCCATTTTCTTTCTTGCTTTTTTGCCTTGATTGGTTGTATGACAGGTAGAAAAAGCAGGGCTTTAACTTCCTTTGATTCTTAACCTGAGAGGACCTTCCTTAGATTAAGGAGGGAAGCAAAAGAGAAGAGAGTCTTTGGTGTTGAGGAAGAGGAAGAGTATTTTGAAACAAACATGGAGAAGAATATGGAGAATCATTATGAGGAAGAAGTTCATAACCATGCCAGGGGACGCCCAGACGCCCAGTCAATCATGATGGGCAAGAAAGGAGAGTCTTAGGCTCCTACATCAACCAAACCCAGGAAATTGTGGCAGCAGCATCCTAAAGCCAACAATTCATGCCAATAACTTTGAGCTGAAGCCTCAGCTTATCACACTTATTCAGAATAATTACTCATATGGAGGGAGTGCTCAAGAAGATCCCAATCAACATCTCAGCATATTTGATGAGTGGATAATTTATACGCTTTTTGGCATTGTTTTTAGTATGTTTTTAGTAGTTTTAGTTAGTTTTTAGTATACTTTTTATTAGATTTTAGTTAAAATTCACTTTTCTGGACTTTACTATGAGTTTGTGTGTTTTTCTGTTATTTCAGGTATTTTCTGGCTGAAATTGAGGGACCTGAGCAAAAATCTGATTCAGAGACTGAAAAGGACTGCAGATGCTGTTGGATTCTGACCTCCCTGCACTCGAAGTGGATTTTCTGGAGCTACAGAAGCCCAATTGGCGCGCTCTCAACGGCATTGGAAAGTAGACATCCTGGGCTTTCCAGCAATATATGATAGTTCATACTTTTCCTAAGATTTGATGGCCCAAACCGGCGTTCAAAGTCACCTTCAGATTTCCCAGCGTTAAACGCCGGAACTGGCACCAAAATGGGAGTTAAACGCCCAAACTTGCACAAAAGCTGGCGTTTAACTCCAAGAAGAGTCTCTACACGAAAATGCTTCAATGCTCAGCCCAAGCACACACCAAGTGGGCCCGGAAGTGGATTTTTATGTCATTTACTCATCTTTGTAATCCTTAGGCTACTAGTTCCCTATAAGTAGGACCTTTTACTATTGTATTTTACATCTTGAGATCTTTGAATCTTTTGATCACTGGGGGCTGGCCTCACGGCCATGCCTAGACCTTGTTCTTATGTATTTTCAACGGTGGAGTTTCTACACACCATAGATTAAGGTGTGGAGCTCTGCTGTACCTCGAGTATTAATGCAATTACTATTGTTCTTCTATTCAATTCCGCTTGTTCTTGTTCCAAGATATCACTTGTTCTTCAACTTGATGAATGTGATGATCTGTGACACTCATCATCATTCTCACATATGAACGTGTGACTGACAACCACCTCCGTTCTACCTTAGATTGGGTGAATATCTCTTGGATTCCTGATACACGATGCATGGTTGATCGCCTGACAACCGAGTGCTCGCCTGACAAACGAGCCAGCCATTCCGTGAGATCAGAGTCTTCGTGGTATAGGCAAGAATTGATGGCGGCATTCAAGAGAATCCGGAAGGTCTAACCTTGTCTGTGGTATTCTGAGTAGGATTCAATGATTAAATGACTGTGACGTGCTTCAAACTCCTGAGGGCGGGGCGTTAGTGACAGACGCAAAAGAATCACTGGATTCTATTCCGGCCTGATCGAGAACCGACAGATGGATAGCCGTGCCGTGACAGGGTGCGTTGAACATTTCCACTGAGAGGATGGGAGGTAGCCACTGACAACGGTGAAACCCTTGCATAAGCTTGCCATGGAAAGGAGTAAGAAGGATTGGATGAAGACAGTAGGAAAGCAGAGAGACGGAAGGGACAAGCATCTTCATATGCTTATCTGAAGCTCTCACCAATGATATACATAAGTATCTCTATCTTTATCTTTATGTTTTATTCATATATCATCTATACCCATTTGAGTCTGCCTGACTAAGATTTACAAGGTGACCATAGCTTGCTTCATACCAACAATCTCCGTGGGATCGACCCTTACTCGCGTAAGGTTTATTACTTGGACGACCCAGTGCACTTGCTGGTTAGTTGTGCAAAGTTGTGTTTATGCCATGGTATTGAGCACCAAGTTTTTGGGGCCATTACTAGGGATTATTTGAGTTGTGAAAAGTAGTGATCACAATTTCGCATACCAATATTCTTAAGGATATGTGATACTGTAAAGTCCAACGGGATATACCCTGACATCTGCAAACTACTCTTGTTCCCTTTCTCACTCAGAGATAAGGCAGCAAAGTGGTTGGAATCATTCCCCCAATGATAACCTAACTACATGGGAGGAGGTCGTGAACAGATTTTTTGCAAGATTTTACCCTCCACAAAGAATCAATAGGCTGAGAGCTGAGGTGCAAACTTTCAGACAACAAAATGGAGGAACACTCTATGAAGCTTGGGAAAGATTCAAAGATCTGGCAAGAAGATGCCCACCAAAAATGTTCAATGAGTGGGTACAATTACATATCTTTTATGAGGGACTATCCTATGAAGCAAATAAGGTAGTGGATCATTCTTCAGGAGGCTCACTCAACAAAAAGAAAACCATTGAAGAGGACATAGATGTCATTGAGACTGTAGCTGAAAATGAGTATTTCTATACCTCAGAAAGGACTCAGAAGAAGGGAGTGCTAGAACTCAACTCTGTAGATACCTTGTTAGCTCAGAACAAGGCAATTGTAGCACAAATAGCAGCATTAACCAAGAGGATGGAGGCCAACCAAGCCTCAGTCATTCAAGACCAAACTCCTCAATAAGAAGGTAATGCATCAGAATCTAAAAGTGACTGGGAGCAAGCTAATTATGTGAACAATTCATCCAGAGCACCATATGACCCACACTCTAAGACATACAACCCAGGTTGGAAGAACCACCTAAACTTTGGGTGGAGAAATCAACAAAACCACAACCAGGACCACAACAAGCCTTATCCATCAAATCAGCATCCCAACCACAACCCCAACCATCAAACAGGGAATCATAGACCCTACCATAATTCACAAAACACATCATACCATAACAACCAACTTATACACAACAACCTCAATCAAGATGCACCATCCTCAACTATACAACCATGCGAAATTATGAGCAACTTTGAGAGGATGGAGGCTGCAATAGCACAACTGTCATCCCAGATTTCAGGGGCAGTCTCCTCACTCATGGACAGACAAGCATAAACTGACAGAAGGATAGATGCTAATCAAGAGGAATACAGGTCAAATCTGAAAAATCAAGGCGCAACAATCTTAAAGTTGGAGGCACAATTGGGGATTTTGTCCAAGTAAATCCCACTTTACAACACACATTTCCCAGCGATACCATGGCTAACCCAAGAGAAAAATAAAAAGCCATAACTCTGAGAAGTGGGAAGGTTGTAGAGGAAGGAGCCCCAAGCAAAGATAATCATGAAAAGGTTGCACCAAAACATGGGAGTGAGGATGAAGGGGAGATCCCAGCTTCACCTCCACCAAAACCAGTTTTGAAGCCCTATGTGCCAAAGGCACCATACTCACAAAGGCTGAGAAAAGATGGGAAGGATGGCCAGTTCTCTAAGTTTCTAGAGATCTTCAAGAGGCTCCAAATCAACATACCATTTGCTGAGGGATTAGAACAAATTCCACTCTATGCCAAGTTCTTAAAGGAGCTTATAACCAAAAAGAGGAACTAGGAGGAAAAAGAAACCATAGTGTTGACTGAGGAATGCAGTGCCATCATACAGATGAAGTTGCCTCAAAAGCTGAAAGACCCAGGGAGTTTTCAAATACCCTGCATCATAGGGGACATCACTATTGAGAAAGCTTTGTGTGATTTGGGAGCTAGCATAAATCTTATGTCCCTAACCATGATGAGAAGGATGAAGATTGAGGAAGCCAAGCCAACAAGAATGGCACTCCAATTGGCTGACAGAACATTTAAGTTTCCACATGGGGTGGTGGAAGACTTGCTAGTGAAAGTAGGAGAATTCATCTTCCTTGCTGATTTCGTTGTGTTGGACATGGAAGAAGAGGCCAACACGTCAATTATCCTAGAAAGACCATTTTCAGCTACTGCTGGAGCCATCATTGATATGCAAAATGCACTACAAGAAAATTGAATATTTGTAACAAAAAATTTGTATCAAATTTAAAATTGTTACAAAAAAATTGTATTTTGTAATAATAATTAGTGATTGTTACAAAAGGATAATGTTTTGTAACAACATTACAAGTTGTTACAAAACATGATAATATTTTGTAACAACCTGTTTTATTTTGTTACAAATTATGTTAGTTTTTGTAACGAGATGGTGTTTTGTTACAAAATATTGTAATATTTTGTAACAAAAAAAAATAAGTTGCAAAAATTCAAAATATTTTGTAACAAAATATTTTTTTGTTTCAAAAACTCCAATTGTTTTGTAACAAAACAACTTTCTGTTTCAAAAACTCCAGTTATTTTGTAACAAAAAAATAATTTGTCACAAAATTCAATATTTTTTGTAACAAGTTAATTATTTGTCCCAAAATATAAGTATATTTTATAACAATTTTTTTTCAAAGTGTTAAACACTTTAAGAGTAAAAAAAATTGTGTATATATTTTTTTAAAATAATTTTATTTTATTTCAAAAATTAAATTTTTTTATATAGTGTGTAAGACATAAAAATTTTAGAAGATCTTATTAAGAGCTAATTTAGATTTATTTATCATTAAGTATTTTAATCTCTGAAATTATTCTATTAAAGATAATTAAACAAATTCTGATTAATTGAGTTTAAAATAATTTAAGATTTTATCTGATTTTATAATTATTAAATTATTTTTTATATTTAAATTATAAAATTTAACAAATGTAAAATAATAAGAATTTTATATGATTTGGTTTAAATATTTTAGATTTTAGAATTTAATATTTTAATTTTTATAAACAAAGAAAATTAATTATATTATCTCTAATACTTTAATTAAAATATTTTATTAAAATTAATTTGTAGATTTATGATTAAATAATATTTTTTTAAGATAAAGAAAGTTAATTGTATTACCATGTATTTTTAATTAGAGTAATTTATTGAGAATCAATAAGTATTTTTATATCACAAATAATATTTTAAAGTTTAGATATTATGTTAATTTTTCAAATATTAATACTTTATACTCTAATTTTATTAAAAATATTTTACTCAAATTAAATCCAAAATTTCTAATTCTATACACAAACCCTAACCCTTTTACCCCACCGTCTTACTGCCATTCACCACCGCCATCCCTTCCCAAAAACCCAATACTCAGTTGCTTTTGAAAACAAACGAAAAGAAAGAAAGAAAGAAAGAAAGAAAGAAAGAGAGGGAGCGAAGAGGAGAAAGGGGAAAGGGACACGTCGTCGCTGCTGCCACCGTCGAGGGAGAGAGAGCACGTCACGAGCCAGAGACGCCGCCAGGGAGAAGAGGAGCCGTTGTGCTCCGCCGATGACCAGCCGCCGTCGAACTTCGGAGAGAAAAAGACAGTGCGCGAAGATGAGAGAGAGGGGAAGCCGATCCTGTCACCGCCGCCGCAGCTAGTCGCCGTCAACATTACGAGAGCTTGTCGCCGTCACTGGCGAGAGTCGTCGCCGCTGCTGTTGCTGAAGCCACTGTCTTCATTAGTTACTCAGTCTTGCCTCTGTTTTTGGTCCTCCTTGTGTGCCGAAGTTGCTGCTGCCGTGATGGGTGGTCGTGGGGTTGCTTGTGCTTAAACAAAGCTATTACTGCTGCTGCTCCCTGTCGTTTGTTCCTTTCAGGTTTTAGTAAGTTGTCCTTGTTCCAAAACCCTTATTGTTACCGTTCTGTTTTCATGGTTGATTAAGAATGCTGAGATGTTAATATGTTAGGGTTATGTCAATACCACTGCAAATTGTTCACTGGCATTGCCGTTGCTGATCCGATTTAAGGCTATTGCTGCTGCTGCGGGTTAGAACGAAGTTGAAGTCATGCTTAATTTTGTGGTTTTCGACTAACTGAGGTAGGGGATTTGTTTTAAAAATAAATGTTTTAAGTTATGAATGCCAATAAAATTAAATGAGTAACTGTAAATGGTTTATGATTGCTTTGTGTGAATAATTGTTAGTATTGAGTTGAATCATAGCTGTAATTGGTGATTGGTTTAATGATTTAATGTAATGATTATTGATGATGTTGTGTATTTTGATGATGTTGTGTATTTTGAAGTTATACTTGCTGCTAGTACTTGTTGATGTTGATTTTGTGTATGGAATGTTGCTATGGCTGCTGGAAATTGATTTTATGAATCAGAACTTGAGATATGTTGTTATAGATGAGATGTTGAAGAATGGATGCTGTGATAATATGGTTACGTTGAACCTATGATATGAAATTGTGATATATTGAATTAAGAGTTCTTGGGCAACTTTGGTTAGTCAAAAGAAAGTTAGAAATATGGTTTTAGATGAATCCTAGGCTTGAATATAGGAATTGGTATGTGAGGTTGTTGGAAATACTTTGTGCAGAATTTCTGCAGAAAACTACATAATTGGCAGTAGAACGAATGACTTTTTGGGAGTAGTACAGACCTAATTTTTAGATGAAACTATTTTTTTGTAAAACTTTAGTTTGTCTTGAATATTCCATAAAAATTTCTGGAAATTTGGCCAAGTGGTTTGGAAGATATGATTTTTGAAAGTTTAGTAGTTGCTGCAGATTTTTCTGGTTTTCTGGTTCTGCAGCACCAACTTCCAAACGCTATAACTTTTAATTTAAATAGAATTTTGAGTTGATTTCAAAAATATTTTAAAGATCTATCAATCTATTTTAAGTGAGTACAAGTTTCATGTTCATATCTGTTTTGTAGACTTAGATAAGTCACTTGGAAGGTCGGTTGTTTGCTGAAAACTCTGAACTAGTTTATGAAAACAGGGCTCCACTTCCAATTGATAATTAATTAATCAAATGAAGTGATATGAACCTGAATCCTGACAATGTAAACTTCATTTTTAATTGATCTAATGTTGAGTACTATTGTTGTGTGCTTGTTAATACCACCAATACTTACTGATTTTAATTGTTCATTGCTTAGTCATGGTGATTCTCTTAATTATTGAATGCCAGTGATATTTTTTCTTATAAATGATAATGAGTAATGGTTTGGGGTTTGGCTCAAAGCCTGAAACTTAATTGAACTAATTGTATTTGCCCACCTATCTACAGTGGCTGAAGATGATGCTTTCTTGGTCAAGCAAATTGGCCAGAGTTTCTGGTATTCTAAAATAGAGGTATATTCCTCTTCTTATATTCATGAATGGTCAGTTTTGTTCCTTGTTAACATACATGCATCATCTATGTATGGAAGACTAAACATAGATCGAATCCATTTTCTTATCAAGGCAAGAAGGGAGGAACAAATCCAAGCTGCTCATGACGAAGCCATGTTTGGTGCTTCAGCACTTTCATCTCCTATCAGTACTGACAGTGAGCCTGAAAGGGAGAATGAGAAAGAAGTTGATAAAAAAGCTGTTGTTACAAGCCTCTTAAGTGAAACGGTAAGTGGTTTCACTGCAGACTTATGTGGATAAGCATGATGAGTCATTTAAGTAATCCTTGTATTTGTGTGTGCATTTGTTGTTGAATAATTTCTCACATTAAGTTATTATTGCTGCTCTATACTTGCTGTTGGTTGCTGCTGATTTTTCCCCCTCATTGCTTGCTTGTTGAATGATTGTTAAATTCAATGAGAAAGGAAATGCTGCTGAGTTATTGTTGTTTTGTGTTGGAGTAGATGATGGTTGCTGAACTAAGATTAGTTTTATTGATAAATCTGTTGCTGAAATCGTTTAGTTTGGCTTGATTGATTTTCTATTGAATTAATGGATAAACTGTTGTGCCCCTGCTGCTTGCAAGTGTAATGGTTATTGACTTCAATAAGTAGAATGCTGCCTGAATCCATTACCTTTGTTCATTTTACTGTTTTGGGTGCTGTATGATGGGCCATTGATTGCTGTTCTGCTGGCTGCTCTACTTCTTGGTGGTTGGATTGGTTTTAATTGTTTCCTCATGTTTTCTTGATGGAATTGGCTTATTTACTTCCTTCCTATGAATTCATTATGATTTTTTGTGTTTTTAACTGTCAAAGAATTCATATGGAATTTGAATTGATTGATTGAAATTGTGAAATAGGCAAATTTACTGCTGAAATGCTGCCAAAATTTACCTTAAGCTGTTTTCAATATTCATCTTTGATTCTATTAATTGATTGAGTTGGTATTTAATTGCTTTTGGTTTTCAACTGTTGCTAAGCTCAATTGATTGATTATCCGGTTAAGTGCTTCACTGTTTTGGTTGTTGGAAGCTGGAAGCTTGGGTTTTGTTATTCACTATTTGGTTGTTGTCCTATTTGGTTGCTCAATTAAACTGCATTATGTTGTTTGAGTAAACAAGTTCTATTTGATGAATTTCTGTGTCAAAATAGACCCTTGTTTGCTACATGATTTCTGATTGCCTCAAGATATTTCTTTTGACTATGCACCTAACTTTTTGTTTCGGATTTTCTTATTTATAGGAGTGCTGAAATGGTGACCACATGCTACTTTGAGGGCTCAAGAATATTTTGATTCATAGAGACACTAATCTATGTTAGAACTTTTAACTTTTGGTTGAACCTGTGCAAGATATATAACTTGTAGAACTAATCAATGTACTCACTAATGTTATTTTCTTTTAAAACAATTTTAGCTAAATGAGGCATGATTGAATTATGTATGTTTTACATATTATATAAATGTAGATTTGCTTAATAAAATAGTTAATATATTAGTTAATTAAAAATAATGTTACAAAATAATTATTTTACTTTTGTAATTAAAGAAAAAAAATGTTACAAAATCAAGTTATATTTTGTAACAAAATTTTTTGATAGGAAAAAATAGATTGTCACGAAAAATACCTTGAAAATCAAAATTTGTTACCACTTTTATAACGGCTTCTGGTTTTTTGTATCAGAAAAAATTGTTACAAAACATCATATTGAATTGTAACAGTTCCATTTTTCATTACAAAAACTTTTTGTAACGGGACTTACTGCAACGGCCCCTTTTTTTGTTACAAAAAACTTTTGTTTCAAAATTTCGACATTTTGTAACAATTTTTTTTGTTACAAATACGCCTTTTTCTTGTAGTGAAGGGGAACTAATCTCAAGATTACATGAAGAGAAAATGGTCTTCAACGTCTTTAAAGCAATGAGTTACCCCAAGGAACCCATAGGAGAATGTATGCTGGTAGACACCATGGAACAGATAGTTTAAGAAGTCATGAGAGAAGAACAATGTGGAGAAAGCATTGAGCTGGTGCAAGCACCAGATGAAAAACTACCACAAGCAACCATGAGGAACTCAATCATGCCAACTTTCACATACAACAAAGATGCAGAGTCACCAAAACTAGAGCTGAAATCCTTACCACCCAGCTTGAAGTATGCATATCTGGGTGCCAACAACACTCACCCAGTGATCATAAATTCAAGTCTGAGTAAGGAACAAGAAGAGGAACTTATCCAAGTGCTTAGACAACACAAGGATGCCATAGGCTGGACACTTGTAGATTTAAAGGGGATCAGTCCTTCAATGTGCATGCATAAAATCTTACTTGAAGAGGATGCCAAACTCTCAAGACAGCAATGAAAGAGGTTGAACCCAACTATAAATGAAGTGGTTCAGAAAGAAGTGTTGAAATTGTGGCAAGCAGGGGTGATCTACCCCATCTCAGACAGCCCTTGGGTAAGCCCGGTGCAAGTAGTTCCTAAGAAGGGAAGGATCACTGTTGTGGCAAATGAGAAGAATGAATTGATACCCACAAGGACGGTAACCGGATGGCGTATGTGCATTGACTACCGGAAACTTAATGAAGCCATCCGGAAGGATCACTTTCCCTTGCCCTTCATGGACCAGATGCTTGAAAGATTGGCAGGACATAAGTATTATTATTTCCTGGATGGATACTCGGGCTACAACCAAATTATTGTAGACCCCAAGGATCAGGAAAAAACTTCATTTACTTGTCCATATGGTGTATTTGCTTATAGGAGAATGCCCTTTGGATTGTGCAATGCACCTGCAACATTCCAAAGGTGCATGCTCTCCATTTTTCAGATATGATTGAGAAGTTCATAGAAGTATTTATGGACAACTTCTCTGTGTTTGGGGACTCATATTCTGATTGCCTATACCATCTTTCTCTTGTGATAAAAAGGTGTCAAGAAGCCAACCTTGTTTTAAACTGGGAGAAGTGCCATTTTATGGTGACTGAATAGGTGGTTCTTGGTCACAAGATTTCAAAAGATGGCATAGAAGTAGACAGAGCAAAAGTGGGAGTAATTGAAAAATTACCTCCACCTTGCAATGTCAAAGCAATCAGAAGCTTTTTGGGACATGCTGGGTTCTATAGGAGGTTTATTAAAGATTTTTCAAAGATTGCAAAACCCCTTAGCAACCTACTTGTCTCAAATACTCCTTTTGTTTTTTATAGAAAATGCATGGTAGCCTTTGATGAACTCAAAAAGAAACTCTCCTCTGCACTTATCATAGCACCACCAAGCTGGGATCTTCCCTTTGAACTAATGTGTGATGCATCTGATTTTGCTGTTGGTGCTGTCCTAGGACAGAGGAAAGACAAGCTAGTACATGTTATTTACTATGCTAGCAAAGTCCTTAATGAGAATCAAAGGAACCATACAACCACGAAGAAAGAACTTTTAGCCATAGTTTTTGCTTTTGATAAGTTTAGATCATATCTCATTGGCTCAAAAGTAATTGTGTTCACTGATCATGCAGCACACAAATACTTGATTACCAAACAAGAATCTAAGCCCAGACTAATAAAGTTGATCTTGCTGCTCCAAGAATTTGATATTGAGATTAAGGATAGGAGCAGAGCAGAGAACAAGGTAGCTGACCACCTCTCAAGGATCCCACAAGAAGAAGAAGAAATGCAGCAAGTTGCAGTAAATGAAAGCTTTCCTGATGTACAATTGATGATGATTCAAGTAGCCCCTTGGTTCACAGACATAGCCAACTTCAAGGCTATTGAGGAGCTACCAACTAACATCAATAAGCACATGAAGAGGAAACTAATCAAGGATGCCAAACACTACATCTAGGATGACCCCTATTTGTTCAAAAAGTGTACTGATGGTGTCCTAAGAAGCTGTATATCCCATGAAGAAGGGCAGGAAGTATTATAGCAGTGCCATGGATCAGCATATGGAGGTCACTTCAGTGGAGAAAAGACAGCAGCAAAAGTGCTCCAATCTGGATTTTACTGGCCAACAGTGTTTAAGGATGCCAAGGAAATGGTGTCAAGGTGTGATGAATGTCAAAGAGCTGGTAATCCAACCAAGAGGAATAATATGCCACAGCAATACATACTAGAGCTGGAACTATTTGACGTATGGGGGATAGATTTCATGGAACCCTTCCCAACCTCCTACTCAAATAGCTACATATTAGTGGTTGTTGATTATGTTTCAAGGTGGGTAGAGGCCATAGCTACCGCAACAAATGACAACAAGGTTGTGATAAGCTTCTTGAGAAGGAACATCTTCAGCAGATTTGGAGTTCCCAGAGCTCTCATTAGTGATGGAGGGTCACACTTCTACAACAAACAACTGGAAGCATTCCTTCTCAGATATGGAGTAAAGCACAAAGTGGCAACTCCATACCACCCACAGACCAACGGGCAAGCTGAAATCTCCAACAGAGAGATGAAACGAATCCTTGAAAAACTATTGGAAGCTTAGTAAAGGACTGGTCTAAGAAGCTAGACGATGCTCTATGGGCCTACAGGACAGCCTTCAAGACCCCCATTGGGATGTCACCATACCAACTAGTATTTGGCAAGGCTTGTCACTTGCCAGTTGAACTGGAGCACAGAGCTTTCTGGGCTCTAAAACTACTGAATTTTGATGAGCAAGCTGCTGGAGAAAAGATACTGATGCAACTCAATGAACTAGAAGAGTTTAGAAATCAAGCATATGAGAATGCAAAAATCTACAAAGAGAACACAAAAAGGTGACATGACCAAAAGATAGCAAGAAAGGAGTTCACTGAAGGACAGAAGGTGTTACTCTACAACTCAAGACTCAAGTTCTTCCCTGGAAAACTTAAGTCTCGATGGTTAGGACCTTTCACCATACTCAAAGTGTTTCCCTATGGTCATGTGGAGCTCATGGAAGACAAGACCCAGAGAACTTTTTCTGTCAATGGCCATAGACTCAAACACTACTTGGGAGGCTCCTTCGAAGAGCAGAGAGTGAGCTACAAGCTCAGCTAAAGATGAAGGAATGTCAAGCTAATGACAATAAAGAAGCGCTAGTTGGGAGGCACCCTAACACTTTATCCTTTTGATTTAATTGCTTTCTTAGAAGTAGTTTAAATTCTGTGATTTAGATAGTTTAATTTTCAGTAATTAGGATTAGTTTACAATTGTAGAATAGGAAGTTTGATATTAGCTTTGATAACTAGATTTTCTTTACACTCTCTCATTTCTTTCTGTTGGGGAGTTGCAACTTGATGAATGCATAACTAATGATGAGTGAATGGGCTGAGAACTAGCTAAAGTGCTAAGTTTGGTGTGGCCTCTCACCCATTTAATCTAGGCTTACAAATAATTAACAGTTGATTCTGAAGAGTAAGCCCAGAGATTAAGTTTGGTGTGGCCACCACCAATGATGACTGGTGCACGAAATTGCAATAACACTTTTGCAATCCCGCACAACTAACCAGCAAGTGCACTGGGTCGTCCAAGTAATACCTTGCGTGAGCAAGGGTCGATCCCACGGAGATTGTCGGCTTGAAGCAAGCTATGGTTATCTTGTAGATCTTAGTCAGGATATCAGAAATTATCAGGATTGATTGTAAAAAGCAAAAGAACATGAATTGGTTACTTGTTTTTCAGTAATGGAGAATAGGTTGAGGCTTTGGAGATGCTCCATCTTCTGAATCTCTGCTTTCCTACTGTCTTCTTCATCAAACACGCAAGGCTCCTTCCATGGCAAGCTGTATGTAGGGTTTCACCGTTGTCAGTGGCTACCTCCCATCCTCTCAGTGAAAATGTTCCTATGCTCTGTCACAGCATGGGTAATCAGCTGTCGGTTCTCGGTCAGGCCGGAATAGAATCCATTGATTCTTTTGCGTCTGTCACTAACGCCCTGCCTGCTAGGAGTTTGAAGCACGTCACAGTCATTCAGTCATTGAATCCTACTCAGAATACCACAGACAAGGTTTAGACCTTCCGGATTCTCTTGAATGCCGCCATCAGTTCTAGCTTATACCACGAAGATTCTGGTTAAGGAATCCAAGAGATATCTACTCAATCTAAGGTAGAACGGAGGTGGTTGTCAGGCACACGTTCATAGTTGTGAATATGATGAGTGTCATGGATCATCACATTCATCCGGGTTAAGAACAAGTGATATCTTAGAATGGAAGCAAGCATGATTGAATAAGAAACAGTAGTAATTGCATTAATCCATCAAGACACAGCAGAGCTCCTCACCCCCAACCATGGGGTTTAGAGACTCATGCCGTGGAAAATACACAAAGAAACGTGTAAAGTGTCATGAGGTCCAGATACAATGTCAAAAGATCCTATTAATAGTAGACTAGTATCCTAAGGTTTACAGAAATGAGTAAATGACAGAAAAATCCACTTCCGGGCCCACTTGGTGTGTGCTAGGGCTGAGCATTGAAGCATTTTCGTGTAGAGACCTTTTCTGGAGTTAAACGCCAGCTTTCATGCCAGTTTGGGCGTTTAACTCCAAGTTTTATGCCAGTTCCAGCGTTAAACGCTGGAATTTCTGAGGCTGATTTGCCACGCCGGTTTGTGCCATCAAATCTTAGGTAAAGTATGGACTATCATATATTGCTGGAATGCCCAGGATGTCTACTTTCCAATGCCGTTGAGAGCGCGCCAATTGGGCTTCTGTAGCTCCAGAAAATCCACTTCGAGTGCAGGGAGGTCAGAATCCAACAGCATCTACAGTCCTTTTCAATCTCTGAATCAGATTTTTGCTCAGAACCTTCAATTTCAGTCAGAAAATACCTGAAATCACAGAAAAACACACAAACTCATAGTAAAGTCCAGAAAAGTGAATTTTAACTAAAAACTAATAAAAATATACTAAAAACTAACTAAATCATACTAAAAACATACTAAAAACAATGCCAAAAAGCGTATAAATTATCCGCTCATCAATGACATAGCAGCCCAAATCACCCAATTTGAAAGCACTTAATGCTTTGGGTAAGAACATGAACGTGATTTAATGAGTTCAGAGGATTTGGAATCAAAATAAAATGAAAAGATTGATGTTATTCCGCTCTTATGAACACATTAAATACACAATGATGAAACCAATTTATTAAGATGCCAAAGAATTAAGTTTGGTGTCCCAAGGGACACCCATCAGTTGCAATCCAATTTATTCTTGATGAGAAGGAATGTGAAGGGGTTCTTTTGTCATTACTAATGGGTTCAGTTTCAATTTCAGGAGAGAAGATGGGGCCCACATGGTAAACAACTCACAAAATAAGAAAGTCAAAGTGTACTTGGACTTTGGAACTCAACACACGCAGAAGACACTGTGAGAAAAGAGTCGGCGCCTCTTCCCACGCTAGGCGCCACTTCCCAAAGTGGAAAAACATTTAATCCCTTTTATTTCCCACCTTCGAACCACATCATTCACCCATTATAAAAGCCTCACTCCCCATCTCCTCTCCCACTTTAACAATCCCTACACCACTCACATTCGCTTCTCTTTTCATCTTCTACTATCCCCTACTTTCTTCTTTTTTTTCTTGATTGGGACAATCAAGTCCTAAGTTTGGTGTTGGAGTAAAACCTTGTTTTGTCTTCTCTTTCTTTCAAGCCCAATTTTTTACTCTTCCAACCTAATGGCACCACCAAAAAGCTCAACCTTAAAGAAAAGAAAAACCAAGGAACCAACCTCTGGATCTTCAAGCTCTTTTAATGACTACAAGTTCCTCTCTGCATTCAACCAAAATCAATTTTATGGTTGGGTGAGTGAGAGGAAAATCATTCCAGAAGTTGGATTTCAACTAGGCAGGAATAAGCACATTGAGATCGAACAGAAGGGTTGGTCACTTCTATGTAACCCACCAAGGAAAGTAGTGGAGAGCTTGGTGAGGGAGTTCTATGCCAATGCAGTACCACAAACAATATGGCTACATTAGCTATATAAGGGGGAAGTCCATTGACTACAACCGCTCTATCATAGAAAGAATGCTAATGGTGAAGAGGACAAGCTCCACTCAGAGCTATGAAGAGAGAATGAAGCAGAAAGACCCTGGGTTTGAGGAGATTTTGAGTGAAATCTGTGTGATGAATGTGCATTAGATAAATGACAAGGATGGGATACCCAACCAATTGAGGAGAAGAGATTTGAGCCCCCAAGCTAGAGGGTGGCTAGAATTTGTGAGGAGGTCCCTAATCCCCACATCCAACACTTCAGAGGTGACCAAGGAGAGAACTGTGCTCATCTACAGCATCATGAGAGGAGAAAACATCAACGTGGGGGAGATGATCACCAACAACATCAACAAAGTGCTGAAACAGCACCAGTGACAACACAAGGTTGGCATTCCCCAGCATTATACAGAGGCTGTGTGATGAGGCTGGAGAAGATCATTGGTGAGGTGCTTGTGAAGCAAGACAAGTTCATAACTGCCAAAAAGATGGCCAAAGTGGTCGCTATCCACCCACTCAACAGGGCTAGAGAACGAAAAGCTCATGCTCATGAACTACAATAACAGCAAGAAGAGGGAGAGGCAGAAGAGCAACCTCACTTTCTAGCACTTCAACCACCACCACACTACCAATATCAGCAATTTCCAGAAGGATTCAATTGGGAGCAATTGCAAGGAGATGTACACCAAATGAAGGGAGACCTACACCACTTGAGGGAAGATGTCAACCAATTCAAGGAGGCTCAGCAACAACAATGGAGCCAAGTCAACCAAAATATTCAACAACTCCAAGAGAATTATGAGCATATGAGGAAGGAGTAGCAAGAACAATTTGACTGGGAAGAGGTGCGAACCGCACTGAACAAAATAGGAGAGCAAGGCAAGTGGCAACAGAGGAACTTGGCCAAATTCAGACATCTCTATGATGCCAGGACCATATCCAGGAGGCAGTATGACATTAACACACAAGCAAAGCTAAATTACTTGTGTAATGTTGTAGCCGATCTAAACCCAGAATACCCAACCTTCATGCAAGGGATGGAAGAGCTAAGTGCAAGACAAGAGGAAATCCTAGCCAAACATAAGGAAGATGAGAGGAATTACATGAGGAGGCTAGGATTTTGGAAGCCCAAGGATACCAAAGCTCAATAAGGTTCCTCCAAGCCAGATGAAGGTGGCTCATCCCCTCCCAAAAAGATGAAGCTGCACAAATTGTTAAGTCCCATGGTTGACAATTTCCAATTCCTGAATTTTGTTTAAGCTTTTGCTTTATTTACTTCTTGAATAATCATGCTAGGATAGTTTATGTTTGATGCTTAGTTTCAATTCTTGTTTGAAGTCATTATGAGTCTTTTTTTACAAGAAAGAAAATGCCATGTATTTCAAGTCTTCATTACAACTTAAATAAAAGTAGAGCTTGTCTCCATAAGAGTTACTGTGAGTTGTGCAAAAATAATAAGAGAGACTAAAGCCAAGAAGGATCATCAAACAAACTAAGAAACAAGAAACTAAGTGTAGAACCTTGGATGAACTAAAAAGAAATTGAGTCATGGGGAGCAACTAGTCCTAGAAGGTATAATATGGGAAGACTAAGGGGTGTTCCTTGAATATCCATAGAACTAAGAGGTAGTAAGCAATAAAGACCCAAGGCTCTGAGCATCAACTACTGAGAAAAAAAAGGAAACATTAAAAAGCTCAAAAAGAATTAAGGATCTTAGTAGATGCTTGTGGTGAAGATGTATCAAGAAGAGACCTGGGCAAGTAAATTCTTAGGGGTGTTTCAACACCCAGTACCCTAAAACCAACTAGTTTGGGAGTGCTAATTGAAAGCCTAATTAAAGGGTTGTCTTGAGACAAAACACTTAGAGTCGTGGTCAAGAAAGTAAAATAACCTTTACTACTTCAAGGTGACAATCAATAGAAAGGACCCCTATAGCCTATACCTGAGGGAACCCTCAAGGATCCAAGAGCTTTCCATGACAATTAAAACATTCATACATGTGTTAGGCACTTAGTTTTACTCTTAGTTGTATTGCAATCATTCGAAGCCAAGGCCTCAAGATATAAAGGTTTACTCACATTGATTTGCTTGGGACAAGCAAAGCTTAAGTTTGGTGTTGTGATGACTTGCATCATCTACCCTTTTTTCTTGCATAAAGAAGGCCATAAAAGAGCACAATTCTCATTTGATCAGTACAATTCATGCATTATTTGATGAATATTATGGTACACTACTTTGAGATGAGTTGTGCTGAATTTCAGGTGAAAAAGGCATCAAAAATGGGAAAAAGACAAATAAGAAGATGGGCGTGTGAAATTGGCGTGCCACTTGGGAGCAAACGCCACAAAAATGCACTGGCGTGGCACGCCAGTACTAAATTCCAGAAGGGAGATCCAAGCATGCATGTGGGCGTGGCACGCCAGGGATTGGGCGTGGCACGCTAGTACAAAATTCCAGAAAGCAAAATGGAGGACACAAAAGGGGCGTGACACGCCAGGTTGGGCGTGGCACGCCTGACCCATCAACTACTATGGGCGTGCCACTTGAGCAAAGGGGCGTGGCACGCCAACCCACCATCTCAAGAGGAACCTCCACTATGGCATGCCACTTGGTGTCGAAGGCATGGCACGCCAGCTCCAAAAAGTCACTTTGGCGTGCCACTTGAAGATCCAGGCGTGGCACGCTAAGCTTGAAGAGTGCATAAATACATGGGCGTGCCACTTGAGCAGAATGGCGTGGCACTCTGGTACAATGATTCAGAGAAGGGGCTGAAGGCAATTGAAGACTGGGCGTGCCACTTGAAGTCGAAGGCATGGCACGCCAACCTATCAACCTCACTAGGCGTGCCAATTGAGCAACCAGACGTGGCACGCCAATGCACAAGATAACATGAGCAAGGACTGGGCGTGCCACTTGGTGTCAAAGGCGTGGCACGCCAATCCGAGCATGTCACTATGGCGTGTGATGAGCGGATAATTTATACGCTTTTTGGCATTATTTTTAGTATGTTTTTAGTATGTTTTAGTTAGTTTTTAGTATATTTTTATTAGTTTTTAGTTAAAATTCACTTTTCTAGACTTTACTATGAGTTTGTGTGTTTTTCTGTGATTTCAGGTATTTTCTGGCTGAAATTGAGGGACCTGAGCAAAAATCTGATTCAGAGGCTGAAAAGGACTGCAGATGCTGTTGCATTCTGACCTCCCTGCACTCGAAGTGGATTTTCTAGAGCTAAATAAGCCCCATTGGCACGCTCTCAACTGCGTTGGAAAGTAGACATCCTGGGCTTTCCAGCAATGTATAATAGTCCATACTTTTCCCGAGATTTGATGGCCCAAACTGGCGTTCCAAATCAGCTCAAAACTGGCCGGCGTTAAACGCCGGAACTGGCACAAGAATGGGAGTTAAACGCCCAAACTGGCACAAAAGCTGGCGTTTAACTCCAAGAGAAGTCTCTACACATGAAAGCTTCAATGCTCGGCCCAAGCACACACCAAGTGGGCCCGGAAGTGGATTTTTATGTCATTTACTCATTTCTGTAAACCCTAGGCTACTAGTTCTCTACAAATAGGACCTTTTTCTATTGTATTTTTAATCTTTTGATCACTTTAGATCTTAGGATCATCTTTGGACGTCTAGTTCTTAGATCATTGGGAGGCTGGCCATTCGGCCATGCCTGAACCTTGTTCTTATGTATTTTCAACAGTGGAGTTTCTACACACCATAGATTAAAGTGTGGAGCTCTGCTGTACCTCGAGTATTAATGCAATTTCTATTGTTCTTCTATTCAATTCAGCTTATCCTTGTTCTAAGATATTCATTCGCACCCAAGAACATGATGAATGTGATGATTATGTGACGCTCATCATCATTCTCACTTATGAACGCGTGCCTGACAACCACTCCCGTTCTACAAGCAAACAACGCTTGAATGTTTATCTCTTGGATTCCTTAATCAGAATCTTCGTGGTATAAGCTAGAACTGATGGTGGCATTCAAGAGAATCCGAAAGGTCTAAACCTTGTCTATGGTATTCTGAGTAGGATTCAAGGATTGATTGACTGTGACGAGCTTCAAACTCCTGAAGGCTAGGCGGTAGTGACAGACGCAAAAGAATCACTGGATTCTATTCCAACCTGATTGAGAACCGACAGATGATTAGCCGTGCTGTGACAGAGCGCGTTGAATATTTTCACTGAGAGGACGGGACTGTTGCCACTGACAACGGTGATGCCCAACATACAGCTTGCCATGGAAAGGAATAAGAAGGATTGTATGAAGACAGTAGGAAAGCAGAGAGACAGAAGGGACAAAGCATCTCTATACGCTTATCTGAAATTCTCACCAATGAATTACATAAGTATCTCTATCTTTATGCTTTATTAATATATCATTCATAACCATTTGAATCTGCCTGACTGAGATTTACAAGGTGACCATAGCTTGCTTCATACCAATAATCTCCGTGGGATCGACCCTTACTCGCGTAAGGTTTATTACTTGGACGACCCAGTGCACTTGCTGGTTAGTTGTGCGAGGTTGTGATAAAGAGTTGAGATTTCAAATTGAGCGTACCATGTTGATGGCGCCATTGATGATCACAATTTTGTGCACCAAGTTTTTGGCGCCGTTGCCGGGGATTGTTGAGTTTGGACAACTGACGGTTCATCTTGTTGCTTAGATTAGGTATTTTTTCAGAGTTTTTAAGAATGAATTCTAGTGTTTCAAGGTGATGTTCTTATCATCACCAAATCTGATTGATTCTCATCAATTTAGCTCTTGAATGCAATGTCCTGCTGAAGCTTGGCTAGCCATGTCTAATTCCTTTAGACTGAAGCTTTAGACTAACATTGCATGATTCCTGGAATTCTCATTAAGAATTTTGATATCTTTATTTTCTTTTCCACTTAATTTTCGAAAAATCCAAAAAAATTACAAAATCATAAAAACCAAAAATATTGTATGTCTCTTGTTGAGTCTAGTGTCTCATGTTAAGTTTGGTGTCAATTGCATGTTTCTTTTCTTCTTGCATTTTTCGAATTCATTCATGTGTCTTCATTGATCTTCAAGTTGTTCTTGATGATTTTCTTGTTCTGATCTTTAAATTCTCTTGTCTTGAGTGTTTTGTTGTTTCTCATATGCATTCTCATTTTGTTAGTGTCAATAGTATACAAACTTCTAAGTTTGGTGTCTTGCATGCATTGTTATTTTATTTTAGTTGCCTTTTGATTATTCCTCATCATTAAAAATCCAAAAAAAATTTTAATTTGTGTCTTTTCAAGTCAATAATACAGAGAATTGAAGATTCAGAACATACAGCAGAGGAATTACACAGAAAAAGCTGGACGTTCAAAACACCCAGTGAAGAAGGAAAACTGGTGTTTAAACGCCAACAAGGGTGCCTGGTTGGGCGTTTAACGCCCAAAAGGGTAGTGTTTTGGGCGTTAAACGCCAGAATGTATACCATTCTGGGCGTTTAACGCCAGGATGGCACAAGAGGGAAGATTATGTTTTTAACTCAAATTTTTTTTCAAGTTTTCAAATTTTTTCAAAATCAAATCTTTTTCAAATCATATCTTTTCAATCATATATTTTCAAAATCAATTTCTTTCCATTTACAAAAATACTTGCTACCAATTAATGATTTGATTCAACATCTCAGAATATGTTGCCTTTTCTGTTGAGAAAGGTTTAATGTCTGAATCATATCTTTCTTGTTAGCCAAGTCATTAGTTTTCAAAATCAAATCTTTTTTTTTTAAATTGTTTTTCAAATCATATCTTCTCAATTATATCTTTTTAAAACTATATCTTTTCAATCATATCTCTTTAATCACATCTTTTTCAAAATAGTTTTCAATTATATCTTTTTGATTTATAATTTCAAAATCTTTTTCAAAAATCACTTGATTTCTTTTCCACTCTTAGTTTTTGAAAATCAATTAGTTTTTTTCAACATGTTTTTAAAATCTTTTACTTAATTTTCGAAAATTTCTTCCCCTCTTCTCACATCCTTCTATTTATGGACTAACACTCCTCCTCAATTCACAGTTCGAACTCTGTCTTTGATAAGTTCAAATTCTTCTACCTCCTCCTACTATTTTTCTTTTCCGCTGACACCTCAAGGAATCTCTATACTGTGACATAGAGAATTCCATATTTTCTTGTTTTCTTCTCTTTCATATGAGTAGGAGCAAAGACAAAAGCATTCTTGTTGAGGCTGACCCTGAACCTGAAAGGACCTTGAAGCGAAAGCTAAGAGAAGCTAAAGCACAACTCTCTATAGAGGATCTAACAGAAATCTTCAAAGAAGAAGAACCCATGGCAGCCGAAAACAACAACAATACTAACAATGCAAGGAAGGTGTTGGGTGACTTTACTGGACCTACTCACGACTTCTATGGGAGAAGCATCTCTATCCCTGCCATTGGAGCAAACAATTTTGAGCTTAAGCCTCAACTAGTTTCTCTGATGCAACAGAATTGCAAGTTCCATGGACTTCCATTGGAAGATCTTCATCAGTTTTTAGATGAATTCTTGCAAATCTTTGACACTGTCAAGACTAATGGGTTGACCCTGAAGTCTACAGACTTATGCTATTCCCTTTTGCTGTAAGAGACATAGCTAGGATATGGTTGGATTCACAACCTAAAGAAAGCCTGAACTCTTGGGAAAAGCTAGTCAATGCCTTCTTGGCAAAGTTTTTCACCTCAAAAATTGAGTAAGCTTAGAGTGGAAGTCCAAACCTTCAGACAAAAGGAAGGTGAATCCCTCTATGAAGCTTGGGAAAGATACAAATAATTGATCAGAAAGTGTCCCTCTGACATGCTTTCTGAATGGAGCATCATAGGTATCTTCTATGATGGTCTGTCTGAACTATCCAAAATGTCACTGGACAGCTCTGCTTGAGGATCTCTTCATCTGAAGAAGACGCCTGCAGAAGCTCAAGAACTCATTGAAATGGTTGCAAATAACTAATTCATGTACACTTCTGAAAGAAATCCTGTGAACAATGGGACAAATCAGAAGAAAGGAGTTCTTGAGATTGATACTCTAAATGCCATATTGGCTCAGAACAAAATATTGACTCAACAAGTCAATATGATTTCTCAAAGTCTGTCTGGAATGCAAGCTGCACCAGGTAGTACTAAGGACGCTTCATCTGAATAAGAAGCTTATGATCCTGAGAACCCTTCAATGGAAGAGGTGAATTACATGGGAGAACCCTATGGAAACACCTATAATTCTTCATGGAGAAATCATCCAAATCTCCCATGGAAGGATCAACAGAGACCTCAACAAGGTTTCAACATCAATAATGGTGGAAGAAACAGGTTTAGCAATGGCAAGCCTTTTCCATCATCTTCTCAGCAATAGACAGAGAATTCTAAGCAGAGCCACTCTGACTTAGCAACCATGGTCTCTGATCTAATCAAAACCACTCAAAGTTTCATGACTGAAACAAGGTCCTCCATTAGAAACTTGGAGGCACAAGTGGGACAGCTGAGCAAGAAAATTACTGAACTCCCTCCTAGTACTCTTCCAAGCAATACAGAAGAGAATCCAAAAGGAGAATGCAAGGCCATTAACATAACCCACATGGCCGAACTTGGAGAGGAGGAAGAGGCAGAGATCGCCACTGAGGAAGACCTCAATGGACGTCCACTAGCCTCCAATGAGTTTCCTAATGAGGAACAATGGGAATCTGAGGCTCAAAATGAGACCATAGAGATTCCATTGGATTTACTTCTGCCATTCATGAGCTCTGATGAGTATTCTTCCTCTGAAGAGGATAAGTACATCACTAAAGAGCAAGTTGCTAAATACCTTGGAGCAATCATGAAGCTAAATGACAAGTTATTTGGTAATGAGACTTGGGAGGATGAACCCCCTTTGCTCACCAAAGAACTGGATGACTTGACTAGACAGAGATTACCTCAAAAGAGACAGGTACCTGGGAAGTTTTCAATACCTTGTACCATAGGCACCATAACCTTTAAGAAGGCTCTGTGTGACTTAGGGTCAAGTATAAACCTCATGCCTCTCTCTATAATGGAGAAGCTAGGGATCTTTGAGGTACAAGCTGCAAGAATCTCACTAGAGATGGCAGACAATTTAAGAAAACAAGCTTATGGGCTTGTAGAGGATGTTCTGGTAAAGATTGAAGACCCTTACATCCCTGCTGATTTCATAGTCCTAGAAACTGGGAAGTGCATGGATGAATCCATCATCCTTGGCAAACCCTTCCTAGCCACAGCAAAGGCTGTGATTGACGTGCACAGAGGAGAATTGATCATTCAAGTGAATGAAGAATCCTTTGTGTTTAAGGCTCAAGGATATCCCTCTGTCACCATGGAGAGGAAGCATGAAGAGCTTCTCTCAAAACAGAGTCAAACAGAGTCCCCACAGTCAAACTCTAAGTTTGGTGTTGGGAGGCCACAACCAAATTCTAAGTTTGGTGTTGAATCCCCACATTCAAACTCTAAGTTTGGTGTTGGGAGGTTCCAACATTGCTCTGAGTATCTGTGAGGCTCTATGAGAGCCCACTGTCAAGCTACTGACATTAAAGAAGCGCTTGTAGGGAGGCAACCCAATGTTATATTTATCTATTTTCCTTTGTTATTTTATGTTTTCTATAGGTTGATGATCATGAGAAGTCACAAAATCAGTTGAAAAAGCAAAAACAGAATGAAAAACAGAAAGAAAAATAGTACACCCTGGAGGAAGATCTCGCTGGCGTTTAAACGCCAGTAAGGATAGCACATGGGCGTTTAACGTCCAGTCTGGCACCATTCTGGGCGTTTAATGCCAGAAAGGGGCACCAGACTGGCGTTAAACGCCAGGAAAGGGCAAGAAGCTGGCGTTAAACGCCAGAAATGGGCACCAGCCCGGCGTTTAACGCCAGAATTGGCATAAAGAGCATTTTTGCTCGCCACTTGGTGCAGAGATGAATTTTCCTTGACACCTCAGGATCTGTGGACCCCACAGGATCCCCACCTACCCCACCACCCTCTCTCTTCTTCTTCACCCATTCACCAATCACCTCAACCACTCTTCCCCAAAAACCCTTCACCTATCAAATCCCATCTTTCTCTTCACCACTCACATCCATCCTTCATAAAACCCCACCTACCTCACCATGCAAATTCAAACCACTTTCCCTCCCAAACCCACCCATTCATAACCGAACCCTACCCCTCTCTCCACCCCTATATAAACCCATCTTCACTCCTTCATTTTCACACAACCTAAACACTACTTCTCCCCCTTTGGCCGAACCACAAAGCCATCTCCATCTCCTCTATTTCTTCTTCTTCTACTCTCTTCTTTCTTCTTTTGCTCGAGGACGAGCAAACCTTTTAAGTTTGGTGTGGTAAAAGCATTACTTTTTGTTTTTCCTTAACCATTTATGGCATCCAAGGCCGGAGAAACCTCTAGAAAGAGGAAAGGGAAGGAAAAAGCTTCCACCTCCGAGTCATGGGAGATGGAGAGATTCATCTCAAGGGTGCATCAAGACCACTTCTATGAAGTTGTGGCCATGAAGAAGGTGATCCCCGAGGTCCCTTTCAAACTCAAAAAGAGTGAATATCCGGAGATCCGACATGAGATCCGAAAAAGAGGTTGGGAAGTTCTTACCAACCCCATTCAACAAGTCAGAATCTTAATGGTTCAAGAGTTCTATGCCAATGCATGGATCACCAAGAGCCATGATCAAAGTGTGAACCTGAACCCAAAGAATTGGCTTACAATGGTTCGGGGGAAATGCTTATATTTTAGTCCGGAAAATGTAAGGTTGGCATTTAACTTACCCATGATGCAAGGAGATGAACACCCTTACACTAGAAGGGTCAAATTTGATCAAAGGTTGGACCAAGTCCTCATAGACATTTGTGAAGAGGGTGCTCAATGGAAGAGAGATTCAAGAGGGAAGCCGGTTCAACTAAGAAGGCATGACCTCAAGCCCGTGGCTAGGGGATGGTTGGAGTTTATCCAATGCTCAATCATTCCCACTAGCAACCGGTCCGAAGTTACTATATACCGGGCCATCATGATTCATAGCATCATGATTGGAGAGAAAGTAGAAGTTCATGAGGTTATAGCCCAAGAACTTTATAAGGTGGCGGACAAGTCCTCTACCTTGGCAAGGTTAGCCTTTCCTCATCTCATTTGTCACCTCTGTTATTCAGTTGGAATTGACATAGAGGGAGACACCATCATTGATGAGGACAAGCCCATCACTAAGAAAAGGATGGAGCAAACAAGAGATCCCACTCATCATGAAATCCCTGAGATACCTCAAGGGATGCACTTTCCTCCACAAAACTATTGGGAGCAAATCAACACCTCCCTAGGAGAATTGAGTTCCAACATGGGACAACTAAGGGTGGAGCACCAAGAACATTCCATCCTCCTCCATGAAATTAGAGAAGATCAAAGAATCATGAGAGAGGAACAACAAAGGCAAGGAAGAGACATTGAGGAGCTCAAGCACTCCATAAGATCTTCAAGAGGAAGAACAAGTCGCCATCACTAAGGTGGACCCGTTCTTTAATTTCCTTGTTCTTTATTTTCCTGTTTTTCAAATTTTAATGCTTATGTTTATCTATGTTTGTGTCTTATGATCATTAGTGTCTTAGTGTCTATGCCTTAAAGTTATGAATGTCCTATGAATCCATCACCTTTCTTGAATGAAAAATGTTCTTAATTGAAAAAGAGAAGAATTGCATGAATTTTGAATTTTATAACAGATTAATTATTTTGATGTGGTGGCAATACTTTTGTTTTCTGAATGTATGCTTAAACAGTGCATATGACTTTTGAATTTGTTGTTCATGAATGGTTGGCTCTTGAAAGAATGATGAAAAAGGAGACATGTTACTGAGGATCTAAAAAATCATAAAAATGATTCTTGAAGCAAGAAAAAGCAAAAAAAAAAAAAAAGAAAGAAATAAAGTTGTGATCCAAGGCAAAAAGAGTGTGCTTAAGAACCCTGGACACCTCTAATTGGGGACTCTAGCAAAGCTGAGTCACAATCTGAAAAGGTTCACCCAATTATGTGTCTGTGGCATGTATGTATCCAGTGGTAATACTGGAAGACAGAGTGCTTTGGGCCACGGCCAAGACTCATAAAGTAGCTGTGTTCAAGAATCATCATACTTAACTAGGAGAATAAATAACACTATCTGGATTCTGAGTTCCTATAGAAGCCAATCATCCTGAATTTCAAAGGATAGAGTGAGATGCCAAAACTGTTCAGAGGCAAAAAGCTAAAAGCCCCGCTCATCTAATTAATACTGATCTTCATAGATGTTTTTGGAATTCATTGCATATTCTCTTCTTTTATCTTATTTGATTTTCAGTTTCTTGGGGACAAGCAACAATTTAAGTTTGGTGTTGTGATTAGCGGATAATTTATACGCTTTTTGGCATTGTTTTTAGTATGTTTTTAGTATGTTTTAGTTAGTTTTTAGTATATTTTTATTGGTTTTTAGTTAAAATTCACTTTCTTGGACTTTACTATGAGTTTGTGTGTTTTTCTATGCTTTCAGGTATTTTCTGACTGAAATTGAGGGACTTGAGCAAAAATCTGATTCAGAGGCTAAAAAGGACGGCAGATGCTATTGGATTCTGACCTCCCTGCACTTGAAGTGGATTTTCTGGAGCTACAGAAGCCTAATCGGCGCGCTCTCAACTTCGTTGGAAAGTAGACATCTTGGGCTTTCCAGCAATGTATACTTGTTCATACTTTGCCCGAGATTTGATGGCCCAAACTGGCGTTCCAAATCCGCTAAAAATTGGCCGGCGTTAAACGCCGGAACTGGCACAAGAATGGGAGTTAAACGCCCAAATTGGCACAAAAGCTAGCGTTTAACTCCAAGAGAAGTCTCTACACATGAAAGCTTCAATGCTCAGCCCAAGCACACACCAAGTGGGCCCGGAAGTGGATTTTCATGTCATTTACTCATTTCTGTAAACCCTAGGCTACTAGTTCTCTACAAATAGGACCTTTTTCTATTGTATTTTTAATCTTTTGATCACTTTAGATCTTAAGATCATCTTTGGACGTCTAGTTCTTAGATCATTGGGAGGCTGACCATTCGGCCATGCCTGAACCTTGTTCTTACGTATTTTCAACGGTGGAGTTTCTACACACCATAGATTAAGGTGTGAAGCTCTGCTGTACCCCGAGTATTAATGCAATTACTATTGTTCTTCTATTCAATTCAGCTTATCCTTGTTCTAAGATATTCATTCGCACCCAAGAACATGATGAATGTGATGAGTATGTGATGCTCATCATCATTCTCACTTATGAACGCGTGCCTGACAACCACTCCCGTTCTACAAGCAAACAAGGCTTGAATGTTTATCTCTTGGATTCCTTAATCGGAATGTTCGTGGTATAAGCTAGAACTGATGGCGGCATTCAAGAGAATCCGGAAGGTCTAAACCTTGTCTGTGGTATTCTGAGTAGGATTCAAGGATTGATTGACTGTGACGAGCTTCAAACTCCTGAAGGCTGGGCGTTAGTGACAGACGCAAAAGAATCACTGGATTCTATTCCAACCTGATTGAGAACCGACAGATGATTAGCCGTGATGTGACAGAGCGCGTTGAACATTTTCACTGAGAGGACGGGACTGTAGCCACTGACAATGGTGATGCCCAACATACAGCTTGCCATGGAAAGGAGTAAGAAGGATTGGATGAAGACAGTAGGAAAGCAGAGAGACGGAAGGGACAAAGCATCTCTATACGCTTATCTGAAATTCTCACCAATGAATTACATAAGTATCTCTATCTTTATGCTTTATTCATATATCATTCATAACCATTTGAATCTGCCTGATTGAGATTTACAAGGTGACCATAGCTTGCTTCATACCAACAATCTCCGTGGGATCGACCCTTACTCGCGTAAGGTTTATTACTTGGACGACCCAGTGCACTTGCTGGTTAGTTGTGCGAGGTTGTGATAAAGAGTTGAGATTTCAAATTGAGCGTACCGTGTTGATGGCGCCATTGATGATCACAATTTCGTGCACCAGCGTGCCACTTGAAGGACGAGGCGTGGCACGCAAACTACTGGAACAAGACAAGATCATAGGCGTGGCATGCCAACCTTTAGGCGTGGCACGCTGGTATAAGTTTCCAAAGAGGATGGAAAAGGCTAATTACATGGGGCGTGCCACTTGGTATCGAAGGCGTGACACGCCATTCACTATTCTTCACTTAGGCGTGCCACTTGAGCAATCAGGCGTGGCATGCCAGTGTCATTCAGAGGGCAAAGAAGCATTGGGACGTGCCACTTGAGTTCGTGGCATAGCACGCCAAACAGAGGAACCATTTACTCACAAAGGGGCGTGGCACGCCAGACCCTGGGCGTGCCATGCTAGTGCAACTTTCCAGAGGAGCTTAGCCAAGCACACAACAAGGGCGTGGCATGCCAGACCCTGGGCGTGCCACACTAGTTCAAGTTTCCAGAGGCAAAGGAAAGTGAAAAAAGCAAAGGGCGTGCCACTTGAGCTTGAAGGCATGGCACGCCAACACAAGACTTCCACTATGGCGTGCCACTTGAGTTCGAAGGCGTTGCACGCCAAGGTTGATAGAGAGACGAGTGTGCCACTTGAAGGATTGAGTGTGGCACGCCAAGCTAGTTTGAAGGGCACGTGACACGCCGGTAGAGCGCCAGCCACATGCCCGCTAAGAAGTCACGCTTGTTGAGTGTTTTCTTTCCGTCCAAATGTAATTTTCCCTTTTTCACTTTTGTAATTCTTTTATTTTTACTAGGAGTAGTATAAATACCCCCAAGGAGTACTGAAGAGGGGTTAAGCAGTTAGTTCTAGATCCACTTTTACACTCCACTTTTGAGTACTTTTCAAGCTATAAGTAGCTAATTTCCCTCTCATTGAGAGAGGGAGCTCTGTTGTACTTGATGGATTGATAATAGTGAAATTCTTCTTCTCTTCATCTTCTCTTGATTTGCTAGAAAGAATTTCGTTCTTAATGCTTAGTGTTCAATTATCTTGGGAAAGAGATTGAATGCAATTGGGTTTCATGGGAACCTTGGGAAAGGAAACATGAAACCATGCTTGAAATCCCTTCTCACACTTGAGTAGAATCTGGGTTTTGGTGATGGGATACATGACACATAATCCCCCATCTACCTGGACCTATGAGGGTGTGTGGTATAATTAGGGGCCAAGCATATCTCTCTTCATGAGCAATTAGACCAAGGAATTGGCTATTGATCAAGATCTGAGAGATTGAGTCACCAAGGGATTGGGGCTCAATCAATCATGATTGCCAAGAGGTCAATGAGTTGCATGATTGAAGAATATATAAGCTAGATTTGATCCAAAGAGATAATATCTCCCAATCTCCATGAATTTTCCCATTCTTATCTATCCATTTCTTTACAGCTTAATTTTACATTCAGCAATTCCCCACTCCCATTAACATTCAAGTCATTTATGATTTAGCACTTTACATTCTGCAATTTCCATTCCTGCACTTTATTGCTTTTCATTATATTCTAGTCATTTACATTTATGTCATCACTTACAATTCTGCACTTCACAATCTTATTGATCTGCTTGACTAATTCATCAATCAATTAAAACTGTTTGGATTTGCTAATCTCTGTGGATACGATCCTACTCCAATGTGGGTTATTACTTGGCGATAATTTTTGTGCACTTGCCAAAAGAACTAATTCACTAATTTTTGAAAGGGGTAGTGAATTCTGGTAATCACCGACCACCACCACAGCCCCAAAACCTTCGCCCCATTCTTCCTTCCCTACCCCTCCCTTCCTTCTCAACCACCTCCCCCTCCGCCATTAAACCCTACCCGAGCCCCCAACCACCGAACCGCCACCTTAGACCACCGCCGTGCTGCCCCAATGCCACCGCATTACCACCGTCATCACCACCTCATTACCACCATTTTTTTCTGCCCTCACCTCTATTCATACACATACCAGGTTCTGCCATACACCGATTTCTCTATCATTTGTAGTAAGTTGCATATTTTTCAGATTTTGTTCAAATTAGGATAGTTAGAGATGCATGATTGTAGTGGATTATAGGTGGTTAGGTAGCTAGGATGTGGTTAGTGGATTTAGGCCTGATAATTGCGCCGTTCTTGCTACTTGTTTTATCTATTTCGCGATTCTGATTTTGCTGTGATAATCATATTGTTCATATATTGTTCTTCCATGTTTCATGCTGCTGTTACACTATTCTTTCATGTTCATGTTATTTGTGTCTCTTTGTAGCTTTCTTTAATTTTATATGAACTTATTTTTCCTCCTGTTTACTTCCCGGGAACATCCAATTTTAGCCGGAATGCTGCCCAATTTTCTGCAAATTGTTTTCTTTTTCCTGGCAATTTTGAATTTTGCGTTACTTGGCTACAACCAAACCAATTCATGAATGCATGGGCTAGCACTCTTATTCCTTTTGATTCCCTGGTTAATAAATTGCATTATTGATGATTTCATTTTAATTTTGCAACTCTTGTATCTATCTGGATTATCATCAATAAACTGAAATCTTTGCTTGAATATGAGTTGATTATTCTTTAAATTTGTGAATCTCTTGTTACCTAGGAAATCCATTATCATGCCACTTACTTTAACTTTCTTTTTACTAACTCACTACTTTCACTTTCTAACTTTTTTTTCACCTATTAACCATTTCAATTCTCTAACTTCTCTTTTTACCTGACTACTTTAACTTTTAACTCAAGGCATGATCACTATTTTTCCTAATTAACATGACTTCCACTTATCATATATTTTGGATTGTGATTTCTATTTTCAGACTTTTCCACTTGAACACAATCCAAAATGCACATATATTTGACTCATTTCATGCTTCTCATGCTCTTTTGCCACTTTGTGCTTATACTGCTATTATTCTATTTGCCTACTTATTTTCCTGCTTTTGTTCTTCAATTATATCCTGGAATTTCTACTTTTCAGGATGTCTGACCCTCAAAGCAAAGAAAAGGGCAAAGCAACCACTGGCAAAAGGAAAAGAGGTGAATCCTCTATAACCATCCTTGATATTTTGCTTGATGATTCCTGGCGGGAGAAGAATTTTACCCCGCAGGAAAAGGCTTATCAGTTGCTACCTATCGCTGACCCAGTAAAATTTGCTAACAAATACTGTGAGCTGAAGTACCAGTTTTTGCCACATCCAAGAACCTATACCTGGAAAGGACACTCAAAATTCCAGAAGAACTCAAGCAATACACTTCAGACCAAATTAAACAGAGAGGTTGGTTCTTCCTGAAGAGAAACTTGACTGAGATCAACTCATCCTGGGTCAGAGAATTCTACTGTAACTACTTTAAAGCATCCCTGGATGTAGTACAACTCCGACGCAAACAAATTCTGGTTATTGAAGAAGCAATAGAAGACACCCTCTAGCTCCCACCTAAATCAGATCAGCTAGACGGTTACCAAAGGGCTGAGGAGGATATGAGATTCATGCAATTTGACTGGGATGCAGTAAAATGGACTATAGCTCTTGATCCTACTGTCCCATGGGTCATGGGAAAGAGCACAGTGGTACCTAAGAGAATCAGGTTGATATATCTAAATTATAAGGCTCGACTTTGGCAGCAGACTCTGAGTAACTACGTAATACCGAACACTCATGAGACAGAGGTGCCAGCTGCTATGATTACTCTCATCTGGTGTGTGATGGAAGGTAAGGACCTATATTTGCTCCACTTCATCCGATATTACATGGCCAGGGTCCATGTCAGAGGCACCCTCCCATTTCCATTCTTGATTACTCAGTTGGGTCACCGAGCTGAGGTACCTTGGGAAATTACTGATGAAAAGCCATCCGTCGCAGACTGCGGTAGGAAGTTTTAGGCTCTAGGCTACCGACTTCCTTTTCTCACTGACTCTGCTGAGGCGGCTACGTCTTCAGCTACCTCTTCTACATCCAATCCCCCAGCTCCATCCACCGCACCGCCACTTGCTCCTGAGCCTGTTTATCTTCTGGTGCACTGATGAGCGGATAATGTATACGCTTTTTGGCATTATTCTCAGTATGTTTTGAGTATATTTTAGTTAGTTTTTATTACATTTTTATTAGTTTTTAGTTAAAATTCACTTTTCTGGACTTTACTATGAGTTTGTGTGTTTTTCTGTGATTTCAGGTATTTTCTGGCTGAAATTGAGGGACCTGAGCAAAAATCTGATTCAGAGACTGAAAAGGACTGCAGATGCTGTTGGATTCTGACCTCCCTGCACTCGAAGTGGATTTTCTGGAGCTACAGAAGCCCAATTGGCGCGCTCTCAACAGCGTTGGAAATTAGACATCCTGGGCTTTCCAGCAATATATAATAGTCCATACTTTGCCCGAGATTTGATGGCCCAAACCGGCGTTGCAAATTAGCTTCAGAATTCCCAGCGTTTAACGCTGGAACTGGCATAAAAATTGGAGTTAAACGCCCAAACTGGCACAAAAGCTGGCGTTTAACTCCAGAAAGAGTCTCTACACGAAAATGCTTCAATGCTCAGCCCAAGCACACACCAAGTGGGCCCGGAAGTGGATTTTTCTGTCATTTACTCATTTCTGTAAACCCTAGGTTACTAGTTCACTATTAATAGGATCTTTTGACATTGTATCTGTACCTTATGACACTTTACACGTTTCTCATTGTATCTTCTACAGCATGAGTCTCTAAACCCCATGGTTGGGGGTGAGGAGCTCTGCTGTGTCTTGATGGATTAATGCAATTACTACTGTTTTTCATTCAATCATGCTTGCTTCCATTCTAAGATATCACTTGTTCATAAACCTGATGAATGTGATGATCCATGACACTCATCATCATTCTCAACTATGAACATGTGCCAGACAACCACCTCCGTTCTACCTTATATTGAGTAGATATCTCTTGGATTCCTTAATCAGAATCTTCGTGGTATAAGCTAGAATTGATGGCGGCATTCAAGAGAATCCGGAAGGTCTAAACCTTGTCTGTGGTATTCTGAGTAGGATTCAAGGATTGAATGACTGTGACGAGCTTCAAACTCCTGAAGGTTGGGCATTAGTGACAGACGCAAAAGAATCACTGGATTATACTCCGACCTGATTGAGAACCGACAGATGATTAGCCGTGCTGTGACAGAGCCCGTTGAACATTTTCACTGAGAGGATGGGAGGTAGCCATTGACAACGGTGAAACCCTACATACAGCTTGCCATGGAAGGAGTCTTGCGTGCTTGAAGAAGAAGACAGTAGGAAAGCAGAGGTTCAGAAGACAGAGCATCTCCAAAACCTCAACCTGTTCCCCATTACTGCAAAACAAGTACTTAATTCATGTTCTTTTGCTTTTTACAATCAACCCTGATAATTATTGATATCCTGACTAAGAGTTACAAGATAACCATAGCTTGCTTCAAACCGACAATCTCCATGGGATCGACCCTTACTCACGTAAGGTATTACTTGGACAACCCAGTGCACTTGCTGGTTAGTTGTGCGGGATTGCAAAGTGTGATTGCAATTTCGTGCACCAAGTTTTTGGCGCCGTTGCCGGGGATTGTTCGAGTTTGGACAACTGACGGTCTATCTTGTTGCTTAGATTAGGACTGTTTTATTTTTGTTGGTTTAGAGTCTTTTATTTGAGTGTAGTTTCATATTTTAAGTTTGGTGTCAATTGCATGCTTTTGTTTTTCTTTTAATTTTTGAAGTTGCATGTCCTTAGTCCCTTTTTGATCTTTAAAAATTCTAAGTTTGGTGTCTTCTTTGTGTTTTTCTTTAGGTTTTCAAAAATTCATGTTTGATTTTCTGAAAAATTTTAAGTTTGGTGTCTCTTTGTTGTTTTTATCTTTCCTCTTTTCAAAAAAATATATATACATATATATCTTGATTACTATTCACATCAATTCCCTTTTCTCCATCATGGACATAAGTGGGAATGAACAGTCCAAAAGGACTCTGGGGTCATATGCTAACCCCATTACAGCTGCATATGGGAGTAGTATCTGTATACCTTCCATCAAAGCAAGCAGCTTTGAGCTAAACCGTCAACTCATTATCATGGTGCAGCAAAATTGCCAGTATTCCGGTCTTCCACAGGAAGAACCTACTGAGTTTCTGGCATAATTCTTACAACTTGCTGACACAGTACGTGATAAAGAGGTGGATCAGGATGTCTACAGATTATTACTGTTTCCATTTGCTGTAAAAGATCAAACTAAGAGGTGGTTAAATAACCAACCTACAGCAAGCATAAAGACATGGAAACAGTTATCAGACAAGTTCCTGAATCAATTTTACCCTCCAAAAAGGATGACACAGCTAAGGCTGGACATCCAAGGCTTTAAACAAGAGGATAATGAATCCCTTTATAATTCCTGGGAGAGGTATAGAGGTATGCTAAGAAAATGCCCCTCTGAAATATTTTCAGAGTGGGTACAGTTAGACATCTTCTACTATGGGCTTACAGAAAAAGCTCAGATGTCTCTAGACTACTCAACTGGTGGATCTATACATATGAGGAAGATGATTGAGGAGGCTCAAGAGCTTATAGATACTGTTGCTAGAAATCAACATTTGTACTCTAGCAATGAGTCCTTTACACAAAAAGAAGTTATGGCATTAGCCACTGATCCTAATGCTCAAGAACAGATGGTTGAGCTCAATCAACAATTACACCTGATGACAAAACAGTTAGCAGAATTTAAAGAGATGCTCCAAGAGACTAAAATTGCTAACAAGAACATAGAATCACAGTTGAATCAGGCAAAATAGCAGCTATCTAAACAGAAAACAGAAGAATGCCAAGCAGTTCAACTGAGGAGTGGGAAGACATTGAATAACACTGCTCAAAGTAGCAAAAAGTCAATAAAGGAACAATTGACAAAGGATAGCCAAACCACTATCCAAAATCCCTCTGAGGACAGTAAGAGCCCAGACAGGAATACTATTGGCATTCAAACGCCAGAAAAGGGGGGAAAGCTGGCGTTAAACGCCCATTCCCTGCCCAGTTCTGGCGTTCAAACGCCAGAAAAGGGGGAAAAGTTGGCATTAAACGCCCATTTTCCACCCAATCCTGGCGTTCAAACGCCAGAGGGGAACCAGACACTTGCGAGTGCTGATAGTAACCCCTCTAAAAAGGCTTCTCCAACCACTTCTGTAAGGAATAAACCTGCAGCAACCAAGGTTGAAGAATATAAAGCCAAGATGCCTTATCCTCAGAAACTCCGCCAAGCGAAACAGGATAAGCAATTTGCCCGCTTTGCAGATTATCTAAGGACTCTTGAAATAAAGATTCCGTTTGCAGAGGCACTTGAGCAAATACCTTCTTATGCTAAGTTCATGAAAGAGATCTTAAGTCATAAGAAAGATTGGAGAGAAACTGAAAAAGTATTTCTCACTGAAGAATGCAGTACAATCATTCTGAAAAGCTTACCAGAAAAGCTTCAAGATCCAGGAAGCTTTATGATACCATTCACATTAGAAGGTGCTTGCACCAAGACAGCCCTGTGTGACCTTGGAGCAAGCATCAATCTAATACCTGCATCCACTATCAGGAAGCTTAGGTTGACTGAAGAAGTCAAACCAACCCGGATATGCCTCCAACTTGCTGATGGCTCCATTAAATATCCATCAGGCATAATTGAGGACATGATTGTCAAGGTTGGGCCATTTGCCTTTCCAACTGACTTTGTAGTGCTGGAAATGGAGGAGCACAAGAGTGCAACTCTCATTCTAGGAAGACCTTTCCTAGCAACTGGACGAACCCTCATTGATGTACAAAAAGGGGAAGTAACCCTGAGAGTCAATGAGGATGAGTTCAAGTTGAATGGTGTAAAAGCTATGCAGCATCCAGACACACCAAATGACTGTATGGGCACTGACATTATTGATTCTTTGGTGGAAGAGATCAATATAACTGAAAGTCTAGAATCAGAGCTAGAGGACATCTTCAAGGATGTTCAGCCTGATCAGGAAGAACCAGAGGAAACAAAAGAATTTTTGAAAATTCCTCAGGAGGAGGATAAGCCTCCCAAACCTGAACTCAAACCACTACCACCATCCCTGAAGTATGCATTTCTGGGAGAGGGTGACACTTTTCCAGTGATTATAAGCTCTACTTTAAATCCACAGGAAGATGAAGTACTGATTCAAGTGCTAAGAACACACAAGACAGCTCTTGGGTGGTCCACAAGTGATCTTAAGGGCATTAGCCCAGCAAGATGCATGCACAAGATCCTATTGGAGGATAATGCCAAACCAGTGGTCCAACCACAAAGGCGGCTAAATCCAGCCATGAAGGAGGTGGTGCAGAAAGAGGTCACTAAATTACTAGAGGCTGGGATTATTTATCCTATTTCTGATAGCCCCTGGGTGAGCCCTGTCCAAGTTGTCCCTAAAAAGGGAGGCATGACAGTAGTTCACAATGAAAAAAACGAACTGGTTCCTACAAGAACAGTCACAGGGTGGCGTATGTGTATTGACTACAGAAGGCTTAATACAGCTACCAGAAAGGATCATTTTCCTTTACCATTCATAGACCAAATGCTAGAAAGACTAGCTGGTCATGATTATTACTGTTTTTTGGATGGCTATTCAGGTTACAACCAAATTGCAGTAGATCCTCAAGACCAAGAGAAAACAGCATTTACTTGCCCTTCTGGCGTGTTTGCCTACAGGAGGATGCCTTTTGGTCTGTGTAATGCTCCTGCAACCTTTCAGAGATACATGTTATCCATCTTCTCTGATATGGTGGAGAAATTCCTAGAAGTCTTCATAGATGACTTCTCAGTATATGGAGACTCATTCAGTTCCTGTCTTAACCACCTAGCACTTGTCCTGAAAAGATGGCAAGAGACTAATTTGGTTTTAAACTGGGAGAAATGTCAATTTATGGTGACTGAAGGAATTGTCCTTGGGCACAAAATTTCAAGCAGGGGAATAGAGGTGGATAAGGCAAAGGTAGAGGTAATTGAAAAATTACCACCACCTGCCAATGTTAAGGCAATCAGAAGCTTTCTGGGGCATGCAGGATTCTACAGAAGGTTTATAAAGGATTTTTCAAAAATTGCAAAACCTCTGAGCAACCTGCTAGCTGCTGACACACCATTTGTGTTTGACACACAGTGTTTGCAGGCATTTGAGACCCTGAAAGCCAAGCTGGTCACAGCACCAGTCATCTCTGCACCAGACTGGACATTACCATTCGAATTAATGTGTGATGCCAGTGACCATGCCATTGGTGCAGTGTTGGGACAGAGGCATAACAAGCTTCTGCATGTCATTTATTATGCCAACTGTGTTCTAAATGATGCACAAAAGAATTACACAACCACAGAAAAAGAGTTACTTGCAGTGGTCTATGCCATTGACAAGTTTAGATCCTATCTGGTAGGATCAAAGGTGATTGTGTACACTGACCATGCTACTCTTAAATACTTACTCACAAAGCAGGATTCAAAACCCAGGCTCATAAGATGGGTGTTGCTTCTGCAAGAGTTTGATATAGAAATAAGAGGCAGAAAAGGGACAGAGAATCAAGTAGCTGATCATCTGTCCCGAATAGAACCAGTAGTTGGGGCGTCCCTCCCTCCTACTGAGATCTCTGATACCTTTCCAGATGAGCAACTTTTTGCCATTCAGGAAGCTCCATGGTTTGCAGATATTGCAAATTACAAAGCTGTGAGGTTCATACCCCAGGAGTACAGTAGGGTGCAAAGAAAGAAATTGATTTCAGATGCCAAGTACTACCTGTGGGATGAGCCATACCTCTTTAAGAGATGTGCAGACGGGATAATCCACAGATGTGTACCCAGAGAGGAAGCACAAAGAATCCTGTGGCATTGCCATGGATCACAATATGGAGGATATTTTGGAGGTGAGCGAACAGCAACCAAGGTCCTCCAATGCGGATTCTACTGGCCTACTATCTATAGAGATGCCCGAGAGTTTGTGCGTAACTGTGACAGTTGCCAAAGAGCTGGTAACTTGCCTCATGGTTACGCCATGCCTCAGCAAGGGATCTTAGAGATTGAATTGTTTGATGTATGGGGAATTGACTTCATGGGTCCCTTCCCACCATCATACTCAAACACTTATATTCTAGTGGCAGTAGACTATGTATCTAAATGGGTGGAAGCAATTGCCACGCCCAATAATGATACCAAGACCGTGCTGAAATTCCTCCAGAAACACATCTTCAGCAGGTTTGGTGTTCCCAGAGTACTGATCAGTGATGGAGGCACCCATTTCTGCAATAAACAACTGTACTCTGCTATGGTTAGATATGGAAATAGCCACAAAGTAGCAACTCCGTATCACCCACAGACAAATGGGCAAGCTGAGGTCTCTAACAGAGAGCTCAAAAGAATCCTGGAACGGACTGTTATTGCCCGTAGAAAGGATTGGGCAAAGAGCTTGGATGATGCTCTGTGGGCATACAGAACAGCATACAAGACTTCTATAGGAACCTCTCCATACCAACTGGTGTATGGGAAGGCCTGTCATCTGCCCATGGAACTGGAACATAAAGCCTACTGGGCAACCAGATTCCTAAACATGGATGCTAAGTTAGCTGGTGAAAAAAGATTACTCCAGCTAAATGAGCTAGAGGAGTTCAGACTCAATGCCTTTGAAAATGCAAAAATTTATAAGGAAAAGGCAAAGAAGTGGCACGACAAGAAGTTGTCATCCAGAGTCTTTGAGCCAGGACAAAAAGTCCTGCTCTTCAACTCTAGGCTCAGATTGTTCCCAGGAAAACTTAAATCCCGCTGGAGGGGTCCGTATGTGATTACAGGAGTATCACCATATGGATATGTTGAGCTTCAGGATACTAATTCTGACAAGAAGTTCATTGTTAATGGACAGAGGATCAAGCATTATCTTGAAAGAAATTTTGAGCAAGAATGCTCAAAACTGAGACTTGAGTGATTTTCAATGAAGGTCCAGCTAAAGACAATAAAGAAGCGCTTGCTGGGAGGCAACCCAGTGATTAGAAGGGTATCTGTCCTGTTTAATCAAGATTTGATACATATTCTTGAAGGGAAATTATCAAAATTGAAGGAATTCACAGAGTTACAGAAGGATTCAGTGCGAAAAGCAGAGAAAAAGAGCTTACTGGCGAAAAAACGCCAGTAAGGGGTACTTTGGGCATTAAACGCCAGAATGGGCACCATTTTGGGCGTTAAATGCCAGAATGGGCACCATTCTGGGCGTTTAACGCCGGGTGTGCAGCATCCTGGGCGTTTAGCAAAACGCCCAGTGATAAAGGGATTTCTGGCGTTTAACGCCAGCCAGGATACCTGGCTGGGCGTTAAACGGCCAAATAGGCCAACAAATGGGCATTAAACGCCAGAATGGATACCATTCTGGGCGTTTAACGCCAGAAAGGCAGGGGGAGGAGATTTTGTTCCCACTTCAAATTTTTTTCAAACTTTCTTGTTTTAATCCATATTTTTTTTACATAAACACATTACAAACTTTCATCATTCACCTTCCAATTTCAAAAATTAGAATCTTCTTCAAATCTATTTCAAATCCTTTCCTAGACTCTTTCAAAAACTCAATTATCTCCTCAAATTTTTTCCATATCTTCTCAAATCTCTTTCCAATTTTCGAAAATTTCTCCTCCTCTCCTATTTAAACAACGTTCGGCCACCCTCCTTCCCCACACCATTCGAATTTGCTCTCCTTCTCTCCCCCCTCTCTGCCTTCTTTTGCTTGAGGACAAGCAAACCTCTAAGTTTGGTGTGCTTTCCGTGATCACTAGGCCAAGATTTATCAAGATCATGGCTCCTAGAGGAAAACAAACCAATTCAAGAGGCAAGAAAGAGAATAATCCAAAGGATGTTTGGAGTCAAGAGAAGTTCTTAACCAAAGAACATGCAGACCATTACCACAAAATAATGGGTCTAAGGTCAGTGATCCCGGAAGTCAAATTCAATCTGAAAGAAGATGAATATCCGGAGATCCAAGAGCAAATTCGAAACAGAGGATGGGAAGTTCTAACCAACCCTGAGACAAAGGTTGGAAGGAACATGGTTCAGGAATTCTACTCAAATCTGTGGCTGACAGATAAGCAGAGAATAACTGGAACTGCTTTTCATACCTACAGAACCATGGTCAGAGGGAGAATTATTTACTTCCATCTGGACAAAATAAGAGAGGTCTTCAAATTGCCTCAACTGCAAGATGATCCTGAATTCTTTAATAGGAGGATGGTGAGAGCAGATAAAGGGTTGGATCAAGTTCTAGAGGACATATGCCTCCCTGGAACTAAATGGATAACCAATTCAAAAGGTGTCCCAAATCAACTCAAGAGGGGAGACCTCAAGCCAATTGCAAGAGGTTGGCTAGACTTTATTGGGCGTTCCATATTGCCCACTAGCAACCGTTCTGAGGTTACTATCAAGAGAGCAGTGATGATTCATTACATTATGCTTGGAAAAGAAGTGGAGGTTCATCATCTGATTGCTTGTGAGATCTACACAATTGCAAATAAGAATTCCACTGAAGCCAAACTGGCTTATCCAAGCTTGATCTCCTTGCTCTGTAAAGAGGCTGGGGTAAAAATGGGAGTAGATGAATTCATACCCATTGAACATCCAATCACCAAGAAGTCAATGGAAGGACAAATGCAAGATAACTCTATCAAAAAGAGGGTGCAGGAGTTCCTCCCTGAATTTCCTGAAATTGACTACTGGGTCAGCCTAGAAGCATCTATCACCAAGCTGCAAGAAACTATGGAGCAACTTAAGGAAGAACAGCAGAATCAGAACTGCATGCTCTGCAAATTGCTGAAGGAACAAGAGAAGCAGGGGCATGAACTTCAAGAGATGAAATGCCAAAAGCTCTCCCCTCAAGTGGAGGGAGAATCCACTTCTCAAAATCAAGGTTGTTGAGTCCTAACTCTGTGATAACCTCTATCATTAGGATCCTATTTAAATTTTTTGTTTTCTATTACTATTTGGATTCTGACCTCCCTGCACTCGAAATGGATTTTCTGGAGCTACAGAAGCCCAATTGGCGCGCTCTCAACAGCGTTGGAAAGTAGACATCCTGGGCTTTCCAGCAATGTATAATAATCCATACTTTTTTCGAGATTTGATGGCCCAAACTGGCGTTGCAAATCAGCTTCAGAATTCCCAGCGTTTTAACGCTGGAACTGGCATAAAAATTGGAGTTAAACGCCCAAACTGGCACAAAAGCTGGCGTTTAACTCCAGAAAGAGTCTCTACACGAAAATGCTTCAATGCTCAGCCCAAGCACACACCAAGTGGGTCCGGAAGTGGATTTTTCTGTCATTTACTCATTTCTGTAAACCCTAGGTTACTAGTTCACTATTAATAGGATCTTTTGACATTGTATCTGTACCTCATGACACTTTACACGTTTCTCATTGTATCTTCTACAGCATGAGTCTCTAAACCCCATGGTTGGGGGTGAGGAGCTCTGCTGTGTCTTGATGGATTAATGCAATTACTACTGTTTTTCATTCAATCATGCTTGTTTCCATTCTAAGATATCACTTGTTCATAAACCTGATGAATGTGATGATCCGTGACACTCATCATCATTCTCAACTATGAACGTGTGCCAGACAACCACCTCCGTTCTACCTTATATTGAGTAGATATCTCTTGGATTCCTTAATCAGAATCTTCGTGGTATAAGCTAGAATTGATGGCGGCATTCAAGAGAATCTGGAAGGTCTAAACCTTGTCTGTGGTATTGGTGCGCGAAATTGTGAACAATACTTTTCACAACTCTCATAATCCCTGGTCATGAACTCCAAAAACTTGGTGGTTCAATTCCATGGCATTACACAACTTCGCACAACTAACCAGCAAGTGCACTGGGTCGTCCAAGTAATACCTTACGTGAGTAAGGGTCGATCCCACGGAGATTGTTAGCATTGAAGCAAGCTATGGTCATCTTGTAATTCTTAGTCAGGCAGACTCAAATGGATATGGTGATGAACGAAAATAGTATAAAAGATAAAGATAGTGATACTTATGTAATTCATTGGTAGGAACTTCAGATAAGCGCATGAAGATGCCTTCCCTTCCGTCTCTCTGCTTTCCTACTGCCCTCATCCAATCCTTCTTACTCCTTTCCATGGCAAGCTTGTGTAGGGTTTCACTGTTGTCAGCAGCTACCTCCCATCCTCTCAGTGAAAATACGTCCCTGATGCTCTGTCACAGCATAGGCTAATCATCTGTCGGTTCTCGTTCAGGCCGGAATAATATCCATTGATACTTTTGCGTCTGTCACTAACGCCCTAGCCTGCTAGGAGTTTGAAGCACGTCACAGTCATTCAATCATTGAATCCTACTCAGAATACCACAGACAAGGTTAGACCTTCCAGATTCTCTTGAATGCCGCCATCAGTTCTTGCCTATACCACGAAGACTCTGATCTCACGGAATGGCTGGCTCGTTTGTCAGGCGAGCACTCGGTTGTCAGGCGATCAACCATGCATCGTGCAATCGGGAATCCAAGAGATATTCACTAAGCCTCAGATGCTTGTAGAACAAGAGTGGTTGTCAGTCACTTTGTTCATGAGTGAGAATGGTGATGGGCGTCAATCATCACCTTCATCAGGTTGAAGAACAAGTGATATCTTGGACAAAGAACAAGCGGAATTGAATAGAAGAACAATAGTAATTGCATTAATACTCGAGGTACAGCAGAGCTCCACACCTTAATCTATGGTGTGTAGAAACTCCACCGTTGAAAATACATAAGCATAAGGTCTAGGCATGGCCGAATGGCCAGCCTCCCAATGATCTAAGATAGCATAAAACAAAGATAGCTACCAAGATGTCAAATACAATAGTACAAGGTCCTACTTATAGAAAACTAGTAGCCTAAGGTGTACAGAAATGAGTAAATGACATAAAAATCCACTTCCAGGCCCACTTGGTGTGTGCTTGGGCTGAGCAATGAAGCATTTTCGTGTAGAGACTCTTCTTGGAGTTAAACGCCAGCTTTGGTGCCAGTTTGGGCGTTTAACTCCCATTTGGGTGCCAGTTCCAGCGTTTAACGCTGGGATTTCTTGAGGTGACTTTGAACGCCGGTTTGGGCCATCAAATCTTGGGCAAAGTATGGACTATTATATATTGCTGGAAAGCCCAGGATGTCTACTTTCCAACGCCGTTGAGAGCGCGCCAATTGGGCTTCTGTAGCTCCAGAAAATCTACTTCGAGTGCAGGGAGGTCAGAATCCAACAGCATCTGCAGTCCTTTAGAGTCTCTGGATCAGATTTTTGCTCAGATCCCTCAATTTCAGCCAGAAAATACCTGAAATCACAGAAAAACACACAAACTCATAGTAAAGTCCAGAAAAGTGAATTTTAACTAAAAACTAATAAAAATATACTAAAAACTAACTAGATCATACTAAAAACATACTAAAAACAATGCCAAAAAGCATACAAATTATCCGCTCATCACAACACCAAACTTAAATTGTTGCTTGTCCCCAAGCAACTGAAGATCAAATAAGATAAAAAGAAGAGAATATGCAATGAACTCCAAAAACATCTATGAAGATCAGTATTAATTAGATGAGCGGGGCTTTTAGCTTTTTGTCTCTGAATAGTTTTGGCATCTCACTCTATCCCTTGTAATTCAGAATGATTGGCTTCTTTAGGAACTTAGAATCCAGATAGTGTTAATGATTCTCCTAGTAAGTATGATGATTCTTGAACATAGCTATTTATTGAGTCTTGGCTGTGGCCCAAAGCACTCTGCCTTCCAGTATTACCACCGGATACATACATGCCACAGACACATAATTGGGTGAACCTTTTCAGATTGTGACTTAGCTTTGCTAAAGTCCCCAATTAGAGGTGTCCAGGGTTCTTAAGCACACTCTTATTGCCTTGGATCACAACTTTATTTCTTTCTTTTTCTTTCTTCTTTTTTTTCGGTTTTTTTTTTTTTGTGTTCACTGCTTTTTCTTGCTTCAAGAATCATTTTTTATAATTTTTCAGATCCTCAGTAACATGTCTCCTTTTTCATCATTCTTTCAAGAGCCAACATTCATGAACCACAAATTCAAAAGACATATGCACTGTTCAAGCATACATTCAGAGAACAAAAGTGTTGCCACCACATCAAATTAATTAAACTATTATAAAATTCAGAATTCATGCAATTCTTTCCTTTTCAATTAAGCACGTTTTTATTCAAGAAAGGTGATGGATTCATAGGACATTCATAACTTTAAGGCATAGACACTAAGACACTAATGATCACAAGACACAAACATGGATAAACATAAGCATAAAATTCGAAAAACAGAAGAATAAAGAACAAGGAAATCAAAGAACGGGTCCACCTTAGTGATGGCGGCTCTTTCTTCCTCTTGAAGATCCTATGGAGTGCTTGAGCTCCTCAATGTCTCTTCCTTGTCTTTGTTGCTCCTCCCTCATGATTCTTTGGTCTTCTCTAATTTCATGAAGGATGATGGAGTGTTCTTGATGCTCCACCCTTAGTTGTCCCATGTTGGAACTCAACTCTCCTAGGGAGGTGTTTAGTTGCTCCCAATAATTTTGTGGAGGAAAGTGCATCCCTTGAGGCATCTCAGGGATCTCTTGATGAGAGGGGTCTCTTGTGTACTCCATCCTTTTCTTGGTGATGGGCTTATCCTCATCAATGGAGGTATCTCCCTCTATGTCAACTCCAACTGAATAACAGAGGTGACAAATGAGGTGAGGAAAGGCTAACCTTGCTAAGGTAGAGGACTTATCCGCCACCTTGTAGAGTTCTTGGGCTATAACCTCATGAACTTCCACTTCTTCTCCAATCATGATGCTATGAATCATGATGGCTCGTTCTAGAGTAACTTCAGACCGGTTGCTAGTGGGAATGATTGAGCGTTGAATGAACTCTAACCATCCTCTAGCCATGGGTTTGAGGTCATGCCTTCTCAATTGAACCGGCTTGCCTCTTGAGTCTCTCTTCCATTGTGCGCCCTCTTCACATATGATTGTGAGGACTTGGTCCAACCTTTGATCAAAGTTGACCCTTCTTGTATAAGGATGCTCATCTCCTTGCATCATAGGCAAGTTGAACGCCACCCTCACACTCTCCGGACTAAAATCCAAGTATTTCCCCCGAACCATAGTGAGATAATTCTTTGGATTCGGGTTCACACTTTGGTCATGGTTCTTTGTGATCCATGCATTGGCATAGAACTCTTGAACCATCAAGATTCTGACTTGTTGAATGGGGTTGGTGAGTACTTCCCAACCTCTTCTTCGGATCTCATGGCGGATCTCTGGATATTCACCCTTTTTGAGTGAAAAGGGGACCTCGGGGATCACCTTCTTCAAGGCCACAACTTCATAGAAGTGGTCTTGATGCACCCTTGAGAGGAATCTATCCATCTTCCATGACTCGGAGGTGGAAGCTTTTGCCTTCCCTTTCCTCTTTCTAGAGGTTTCTCCGGCCTTGGATGCCATAATGGTTATGGAAAAATGAAAAAGCAACGCTTTTACCACACCAAACTTAAAATGTTTGCTCGTCCTCGAGCAAAAGAAGAAAGAAGAGAGTAGAAGAAGAAGAAATGAGGAAGAGGGAGAAGGTGGTGTGTTCGGCCAAGAAGGGAAAGAAGGGCTATTTAGGTTGTGTGAAAAAGAAGGGTTGAAGAAGGGTATATATAGGAGAGAGGGGGACTAATGGTTCGGCCATTATGGGTGGGTTTGGGAGGGAAAGTGGTTTGAATTTGAAGGGTGAGGTTGGTGGGGATTTATGAAGGATGGATGTGAGTGGTGAAGAGAAAGATGGGATTTGATAGGTGAAGGGTTTTTGGGGAAGAGGTTTTGAGGTGATCGGTGAATGGAGGAAGAAGAGAGAGAGTGGTGGTGGGGTCCTGTGGGGTCCACAGATCCTGTGGTGTCAAGGAAAAGTCATCCCTGCACCAAATGGCATCAAAATTCACGTTTTGAGCCATTTCTGGCGTTAAACGCCGGGCTGGTGCCCATTCCTGGCGTTTAACGCCAGGTTGTTGCCCTTTACTGGCGTTTAACGCCAGTCTGGTGCCCCTTTCTGGCGTTAAACGCCCAGAATGGTGCCAGACTGGGCGTTAAACGCCCAACATCTAGCATTACTGGCGTTTGAACGCCAGCTACTTCTCCTCCAGGGTGTGCTGTTTTTCTTCCTGTTTTTCATTCTGTTTTTGCTTTTTTCATTATTTTTGTGACTTCTTATGATCATCAACCTACAAAAAAGATAAAATAACAAAAGAAAATAGTTAACTATAAAACATTGGGTTGCCTCCCAACAAGCGCTTCTTTAATGTCATTAGCTTGACAGAGGACTCTCATGGAGCCTCAGAAATACTCAGAACCATGTTGGAACCTCCCAACACCAAACTTAGAGTTTGAATGTGGGGGTTCAACACCAAACTTAGAGTCTGGTTGTGGCCTCCCAACACCAAACTTAGAGTTTGACTGTGGGGGCTCTGCTTGGCTCTGTTTTGAGAGAAGCTCTTCAAGCTTCATCTCCATGGTGACAGAGGGATATCCTTGAGCCTTAAACACAAAGGATTCTTCATTCACTTGAATGATCATTTCACCTCTATCAACATCAATCACAGCTTTTGCTGTGGCTAGGAAAGGTCTGCCAAGGATGATGGATTCATCCATGCATTTCCCAGTCTCTAGGACTATGAAGTCAGTAGGGATGTAATGGTCTTCAATCTTCACCAAAACATTCTCTACAAGTCCATGAGCTTGTTTTCTTGAATTGTCTGCCATCTCTAATGAGATTCTTGCAGCTTGCACCTCAAAGATCCCTAATTTCTCTATTACAGAGAGGGGCATGAGGTTTACACTTGACCCTAAGTCACACAAGGCCTTCTTGAAGGTCATGGTGCCTATGGTACAAGGTATAGAAAACTTCCCAGGATCCTGCCTCTTTTGAGGCAGTTTCTGCCTAGACAAGTCATCCAGTTCTTCGGTGAGCAAAGGTGGTTCATCCTCCCAAGTCTCATTTCCAAATAACTTGTCATTTAGCTTCATGATTGCTCCAAGGTATTTAGCAACTTGCTCTTCAGTGACATACTCATCCTTTTCAGAGGAAGAATACTCATCAGAGCTCATGAATGGCAGAAGTAAGTCCAATGGAATCTCTATGGTTTCATTTTGAGCCTCAGATTCCCATTGTTCCTCATTGAGGAACTCAGAGGAGATTGGTGCACGCCCATTGGGGTCTTCCTCAGTGGCGTCCACCTCCTCTCTTTCCTCTCCATATTCGGCCATGGTTATGGCTTTGCACTCTCCTTTTGGATTTTCTTCTGTATTACTTGGGAGAGTACTAGGAGGGAGTTCAGTAATTTTCTTGCTCAGCTGTCCCACTTGTCCTTCCAAATTTCTGATGGAGGATCTTGTTTCATTCATGAAACTTTGAGTGGTTTTGATTAGATCAGAGACCATTGTTGCTAAGTCAGAGGTATTCTGCTTAGAACTCTCTGTCTGTTGCTGAGAAGATGATGGAAAAGGCTTGCCATTGCTAAACCTGTTTCTTCCACCATTGTTGTTTTTGAAACCTTGTTGAGGTCTCTCTTGATTCTTCCATGAGAGATTTGGGTGATTTCTCCATGAAGAATTGTAGTGTTTCCATAGGGTTCCCCTAGGTAATTCACCTCTTCCATTGAAGGATTCTCAGGATCAAAAGCTTCTTCCTCAGATGAAGCTTCCTTAGTACTGCCAGGTGCATTTTGCATTCCAGACAGACTTTGAGAAATCAAATTGACTTGTTGAGTCAATATCTTGTTCTAAGCCAGTATGGCATTCAGAGTGTCAATCTCAAGAACTCCTTTCTTCTGACTAGTCCCATTGTTCACAGGATTCCTTTCAGAAGTGTACATGAATTGGTTATTTGCAACCATTTCAATCAGCTCTTGAGCCTCTGCAGGCGTCTTCTTCAAATAAAGAGATCCTCCAGCAGAGCTATCCAAAAACATCTTGGATAGTTCAGAGAGACCATCATAGAAAATACCTATGATGCTCCATTCAGAAAGCATGTCTGAGGGACATCTTCTGATTAATTGTTTGTATCTTTCCCAAGCTTCATAGAGGGATTCTCCATCCTTCTATCTGAAGGTTTGGACTTCCACTCTAAGCTTACTCCATCTTTGAGGTGGAAAGAACTTTGCCAAGAAGGCATTGACTAGCTTTTCCCAAGAGTCCAGGCTTTCTTTAGGTTGAGAATCCAACCATATTCTAGCTCTGTCTCTTACAGCAAAAGGGAATAGCATCAGTCTGTAGACCTCAGGGTTAACCCCATTAGTCTTGACTGTGTCACAGATTTGCAAGAATTCAGCTAAGAACTGATGAGGATCTTCCATTGGAAGTCCATGGAACTTGCAATTCTGTTGCATTAGAGAAACTAATTGAGGCTTAAGCTCAAAGTTGTTTGCTCCAATGGCAGGGATAGAGATGCTTCTCCCATAGAAATCAGGAGTAGGTGCAGTGAAGTCACCCAGCACCTTCCTTGCATTGTTGGCATTGTTGTTGTTTTCGGCTGCCATGGGTTCTTCTTCCTTGAAGAATTCGGTCAGGTCCTCAACAGAGAGTTGTGCTTTAGCTTCTCTTAGCTTTCTCTTCAAGGTCCTTTCAGGTTCGGGATCAGCTTCAACAAGAATGCCTTTGTCTCTGCTCCTGCTCATATGAAAGAGAAGAGGACAAGAGAAATAGAAAGAAGAAGGAGAAGAAGAATTCGAACTTTAATTAGATAAGGTTCGAATTGTGCATTAAGAAGGAGTGGTACTCCATAAATAAAAGGATGTGAGAGAGAGGGAAGAGGATTTTCGAAAATTCAATTAGAAGATTTTGAAAACATTTTGAAAATTTGATTGATAATTTTCGAGAATTCAAAGTGAAAAAGAAATCAAGTGATTTTTGAAAGGGGATTTGAAATTAGAAATCAAAAAGATTTGATTGAAAACTATTTTGAAACAGATGAGGTTGAGAAGATATGATTGGTTTAAAAAAAATGTGATTGAGAAGATACGATTTGAAAACAATTTTAAAAGATATGTTTTGAAAACAATTTTAAAAGATTTGATTTTGAAAAATTAGTGACTTGCCTAACAAGAAAAGATATGATTTAAACATTAAACCTTTCTCAACAGAAAAGGCAACATACTTAAAATGTTCAATCAAATCATTAATTGTTAGGAAGTATCTTTGAAAAAGAAAAGGAATTGATTTTGAAAACATTTGATTGAAAAGATATGATTTGAAAAAGATTTGATTTTGAAAAACTTTGAAAACTTGAAAAAAAATTGATTTGAAAACAAAATTCTCCCCCTAGCACCATCCTGGCGTTAAACGCCCAGAATGGTATACATTCTGGCGTTTAACGCCCAAAATGCTACCTCTTTGGGCGTTAAACGCCCAACCAGGTACCCTGGCTGGCGTTTAAACGCCAGTCTGTCTTCTTCACTGGGCATTTTTGAATGCTCAGCTTTTTCTGTATAATTCCTCTGCAGTATGTTCTGGATCTTCAATTCTTGGTATCATTGACTTGAAAAGACACAAATTAAAAATATTTTTGAATTTTTAATAATCAAAATGCAATAAGAATCAAATAACAATGCATGCAAGACACCAAACTTAGCAGTTTGTATACTACTGACTCTACATGAGACACATAAACACTCAAGCCAAAAGAATTCAAAGATCAAAACAAAGAAATATATGCATGGATTCGAAAAATATAACAAAAACATGCATTTGACACCAAACTTAAGATGAGACTCTAGACTCAAACAAGAAACATCAAATATTTTTGGTTTTTATGATTTTGTAATTTTTTTTTGTATTTTTCGAAAATTAAGTGGGAAAAGATATCAAAATTCTTAATGAGAATTCCAGGAATCAATGCAATGCTAGTCTAAGACTCCGGTCCAGGAATTAGACATGGCTTCACAGCCAGCCAAGCCTTCAAAGAAAGCTTCGGTCCAAAACACTAGACATGACCAAAGGTCAGCCAAGCCTTAGCAGATCACTGCTCCAAGCAAAATTGATGAAAATCAACAAGCTCTTGTGGTGATAGGTTGAAACCTCGGTCCAATCAAATTAGACATGGCTTCTCAGCCAGCCAGATTTCAACAAATCATCATGAAACTCTAGAATTCATCTTCAAGAATTTCGAAAAAAATAAATACCTAATCTAAGCAACAAGATGAACCGTCAGTTGTCCAAACTAGAACAATCCCAGGCATTGTTACCAAAAGCTTGCTCAAAACTTGAACAATCCCCAGCAACGGCGCCAAAAACTTGGTGCGAAAAATTGTGAACAATACTTTTCACAACTCTCATAATCCCTGGTCATGAACTCCAAAAACTTGGTGGTTCAATTCCATGGCATTACACAACTTCGCACAACTAACCAGCAAGTGCACTGGGTCGTCCAAGTAATACCTTACGTGAGTAAGGGTCGATCCCACGGAGATTGTTAGCATTGAAGCAAGCTATGGTCATCTTGTAATTCTTAGTCAGGCAGACTCAAATGGATATGGTGATGAACGAAAATAGTATAAAAGATAAAGATAGTGATACTTATGTAATTCATTGGTAGGAACTTCAGATAAGCGCATGAAGATGCCTTCCCTTCCGTCTCTCTGCTTTCCTACTGCCCTCATCCAATCCTTCTTACTCCTTTCCATGGCAAGCTCGTGTAGGGTTTCACTGTTGTCAGCAGCTACCTCCCATCCTCTCAGTGAAAATACGTCCCTGATGCTCTGTCACAGCATAGGCTAATCATCTGTCGGTTCTCGTTCAGGCCGGAATAATATCCATTGATACTTTTGCGTCTGTCACTAACGCCCTAGCCTGCTAGGAGTTTGAAGCACGTCACAGTCATTCAATCATTGAATCCTACTCAGAATACCACAGACAAGGTTAGACCTTCCAGATTCTCTTGAATGCTGCCATCAGTTCTTGCCTATACCACGAAGACTCTGATCTCACGGAATGGCTGGCTCGTTTGTCAGGCGAGCACTCGGTTGTCAGGCGATCAACCATGCATCATGCAATCGGGAATCCAAGAGATATTCACTAAGCCTCAGATGCTTGTAGAACAAGAGTGGTTGTCAGTCACTTTGTTCATGAGTGAGAATGGTGATGGGCGTCAATCATCACCTTCATCAGGTTGAAGAACAAGTGATATCTTGGACAAAGAACAAGCGGAATTGAATAGAAGAACAATAGTAATTGCATTAATACTCGAGGTACAGCAGAGCTCCACACCTTAATCTATGGTGTGTAGAAACTCCACCGTTGAAAATACATAAGCATAAGGTCTAGGCATGGCCGAATGGCCAGCCTCCCAATGATCTAAGATAGCATAAAAACAAAGATAGCTACCAAGATGTCAAATACAATAGTACAAGGTCCTACTTATAGAAAACTAGTAGCCTAAGGTGTACAGAAATGAGTAAATGACATAAAAATCCACTTCCGGGCCCACTTGGTGTGTGCTTGGGCTGAGCAATGAAGCATTTTCGTGTAGAGACTCTTCTTGGAGTTAAACGCCAGCTTTGGTGCCAGTTTGGGCGTTTAACTCCCATTTGGGTGCCAGTTCCAGCGTTTAACGCTGGGATTTCTTGAGGTGACTTTGAACGCCGGTTTGGGCCATCAAATCTTGGGCAAAGTATGGACTATTATATATTGCTGGAAAGCCCAGGATGTCTACTTTCCAACGCCGTTGAGATCGCGCCAATTGGGCTTCTGTAGCTCCAGAAAATCTACTTCGAGTGCAGGGAGGTCAGAATCCAACAGCATCTGCAGTCCTTTAGAGTCTCTGGATCAGATTTTTGCTCAGATCCCTCAATTTCAGCCAGAAAATACCTGAAATCACAGAAAAACACACAAACTCATAGTAAAGTCCAGAAAAGTGAATTTTAACTAAAAACTAATAAAAATATACTAAAAACTAACTAGATCATACTAAAAACATACTAAAAACAATGCCAAAAAGCATACAAATTATCCGCTCATCAAGTATTCTGAGTAGGATTCAAGGATTGAATGACTGTGACGAGCTTCAAACTCCTGAAGGTTGGGCGTTAGTGACAGATGCAAAAGAATCACTGGATTCTACTCCGACCTGATTGAGAACCGACAGATGATTAGCCGTGCTGTGACAGAGCGCGTTGAACATTTTCACTGAGAGGATGGGAGGTAGCCATTGACAACAGTGAAACCCTACATACAGCTTGCCATAGAAGGAGTCTTGCGTGCTTGAAGAAGAAGACAGTAGGAAAGCAGAGGTTCAGAAGACAGAGCATCTCCAAAACCTCAACCTGTTCCCCATTACTGCAAAACAAGTACTTAATTCATGTTCTTTTGCTTTTTACAATCAACCCTGATAATTATTGATATCCTGACTAAGAGTTACAAGATAACCATAGCTTGCTTCAAGCCGACAATCTCCGTGGGATCGACCCTTACTCACGTAAGGTATTACTTGGACGACCCAGTACACTTGCTGGTTAGTTGTGCGGGATTGCAAAGTGTGATTGCAATTTCGTGCACCATGCACCGATTCTTTGACCGCTTAGACCAGATGGAGCGCCGCCACCAGCAGCAATTTGAGAGGTCTGTGCATCGCAATAGACGATGTTATGAGAGGTCTGAGCGTCGCCACAAGCGACGCTATGAGCATTTAAAATTGATGATCCGGTCCGGCAACACCGACATACCCTCTGAGCCTAACACATCTCCAGAGACATCTGAGGAGGAGGCGGGTGATCATGAGGAGGAGACACCTACCCAGGCTGAACAGGGAGGACCTGAGCATACTACACCACACCGTGAGGAGCACCACCAGCTACAGGCCGCAGATCTGGAGATTCCTCTACAGACAGAGCCCCCGCTTCAGCAGGATGCTCCTCCTACACTCACAAAGACTGCAGACCCTCAGCCTACCACTGAGACACCAGCAGCCCACACTTCCGGAGATGGCATTTCTTCACACCTAGTTTGAGTGAGCATTGAGAACGATACTATTATTTATGTGTGGGGAGGTCGCCATCTCTGGCATATATTTTTTGGTGAACCACTATAAGACCCTTCTATCTTATTTTGTTCATTTTATGTATTTTATTTTATCTTTTAGTACTTGCACACTTTTCTTTTGCCTTTGCTGTATTTTTATTTTATCTCTGCATTTTGCACTTTGGGCTATATATATCTTAGATATTTAGCTTGATTTGCACTTATAGCTTACTAGTTATATAATATATGGATTAATTAGTATACTTTACCCTTTTAGCATGTGATAAATTGGTTTAATTGAAAATAAAAGAGTAAACTAGAAACTTTAGTGTAACAGAATAAAAATAATCCACACACCTTGTATATATAGCATTACATGTTAGTTAGTTAACAACATTTCTTCAAGGAGGAACACTAAGATTTTAAGGTCCACCTTAAGATTTACATTGAGTTGAATGGAAACTCTTGATTTCTACTTGCATGATATCCATAACTGATATATGATTTCTGAGCTAGAGAACACACAGCTCGTGAGTTTTGAACTTAATTGTATGGTTACATCAAACCATAAATTTCATTCCTGTGTGTTTCGTACTTCTTTTCTATGCATGCAATCTTTATTTTGTTTTAATCTATATATCCAATATAGAATATAGATACATACCAAGAGATGATTGAGGCCATTAATTGCTTTTGCTCACTTATCCCAAATAGCCTACCCTTTTAATCACCCTTGTTAACCCCCTTGAGCTTTTTGACCCCCTCTTCTGTTTTGTAACCACATTACTAGCCTTAAGCAGAAAAATAAAATAAAAATCCCAAGTTGAATCCTTGGTTAGCTTAAGATAGATATTGTGTATAATTTAAGAATGGAAAATTTTATGGGAACATGGGATGATAAAAAAAAAGGGAATTAAATTGAAAAAGTTATCTCAAAAATTTGGGAAGCATGCTCATGTAAATAATTAAATTACCATGTGCATTAAAAAATATATTTTAAGTAATTAAATAAGGGGATACAAAAATTTCCCCACTGCAAAATAAAAAGAATCAATGCACATGGGACAAAAAAATCAAAATTAAATGTGGTGCATGAGCATTTAATACAAAAGTAGGAAAATTTGGGTAGCTAGGTAAAGAACCTTGAATTTATATAAAGTATGTATGTTAAGTGAGATCTTAGACTAATCAAGGATTCACTTTGTTGGCTCACTTAACCTTATATATACATCCTTACCCTTACCTTAGCCCCATTACAACTTGAGAAAAGACCTCATGATTTTTGTATGTCTATATTCACTAGAAAAGAAGAGAGTGATTACCCCGAACACTGAGTGATTAGAGAATAAACACAAAATCCAGTGAGGGTTCAATAGCTTATTCTCATATATCCATGTTTAATTATTAATTGTCTTACAAGTTGTGAACTATCTTAACTCAACTCAATTGTGACTGTGCTTTAATATGATTTGGCTTTAATTGTACATATATGATTCCTAGAAGATATGAATCAATTTAACTACATGTAAACTTAATATATAAGTGAATAATAACTAGAATTGCATGACTCATTTAGGTAGTTGCATTTAGAATAGATTGCATTACATAAGATTCCACCATTTTACCTTTATTCTTTTTTCTTTTGGATTTAGCATGAGGACATACTAATGTTTTAAGTGTGGGGAGGTTGATAAACCACTATTTTGTGATTTATCTTGTGCCCAATTGAGTGATTTTATCAATTCTTTACCCACTTATTCATATGAATTTACATGGTTTTACAATTTCTTCCTTGTGATATGACATAAGTGAAAACATGTTTCCTATGCTTCAGAAATATTAAAATTAATTATCCTTTATTACCATTTGATGATGTGATCTGTGTGTTGAGTACTTTCAGATTTTATAGGGCAGGAATGACTTGAAGGATGGAAAGGAAACATACAAAAATGGAAGGAAAGAACAAAATGGAGTTTTTGAAGAAACTGGCAGCGACGCGAATGCGTGGACGACGCAAACGCGTGCTTTGCGCAAATTGGCATCTACGCGAATGCGTGCATGACGCGAACGCGTAGCTCATGTGAAACACAGATGACGCGGACGCGTGACTGACGCGACCGCGTGGAAGAGCAAAACTTCAGATGACGCGACCGCGTGACCCACGCGGACGCGTGACATACGCGATCTGCAGAATTTACAGAAGTTACCACCAGCGATTTCTGGACCCTTTTTGGCCCAAATCCAAGCTCAGAAAACACATATTAGAGACTATAAAGTGGAAAAATCCATTCATTCAGGGAAGGCATTCATAACTAATAATTTTAGGATTTGATGTAGTTTTTAGAAAGAGAGGTTCTCTCCTCTCTCAGAGGTTTTAGAAATTAGGATTTCTCCTAGTTTTAGGATTAGGATTTCTACTTCTTCATCACAGGTTCAATGTTCCTTTAATTTATATTTCTCTTCCATTTTTAGATACTCTAATGCTTTTATTTAATTTATGTTGCCAAATTGGCTTATGAACTTTTCATGTTAAGATTTTCTTAACTAATGCAATTTGAGGTATTTTCAGATATATGATTTTAATTTAGCTTTCTATATTCTTGGCTTTGGTTGATTAATTGGTAACTCTTGAGTTATCAAACTCATCGTGATTGGTAATTGATATCTTTGCTGATTCATTTAGACTCCTATAACACTAGTCTTTCCTCAGGAGTTGACTAGGACTTTAGGTGTTAAATTAATTTATCCACTTGACTGGCCTTTATATTTAGAGGTTGACTTAGTGGGAGCAATAATACAACTCTCATCACCATTGATAAGGATAACTAGGATAGGACTTCCATTTTTCATACTTCACCAAGAGTTTTTCTTTGCTATTAATTTAATTCCCTATAATCTATTTTTCTCATTCAACCTTTCAAAAACCGAAAAATACTATTTTCCATAACCAATAATAAATCATACTTTCCTGTAATTCCTTGAGAGGACGACCCGAGGTTTGAATACTTCGATTTATAAATTTTATTGGGTTTGTTACTTGTGACAACCAAATGTTTGTACGAAAGGATTTTCTGTTGGTTTAGAAGCTGTACTTACAATGCGATTATATTTTTATATTTCTTTGCCGATAGAAAAACCGATCGTCAAAATGAGAGGAATTGCAACAGAAAATCCTTTCGTACAAACGTTTCACAAGTAACAAACCCAATAAAATTTATAAACCGAAGTATTCAAACCTCGGGTCGTCTTCTCAAGGAATTGCAGGGAAGTATGATTTATTATTGGTTATGAAAAATAGTATTTTTGGGTTTTTGAAAGGATGAATGAGAAAAATAGATTGCAGGGAATTAAATTAATAGCAAAGAAAAACTCTTGGCGAAGTATGAAAACTGGAAGTCCTATCCTAGTTATCCTTATCAATGGTGATAAGAGTTGTATTATTGCTCCCACTAAGTCAACCTCTAACTATGAAGGTCAGTCAAGTGGATAAATTAATTTAACACCTAAAGTCCTAGTCAACTCCTGAGGAAAGACTAGAGTTATAGGAATCTAAATCAATCAGCAAAGATATCAATTACCAATCACGATGAGTTTGACAACTCAAGAGTTACCAATTAATCAACTAAAGCCAAGAATATAGAAAGCTAAATTAAAATCATATATCAGAAAATACCTCAAATTGCATTAGTTAAGAAAATCCTAACATGAAAAGTTTATAAGCCAATTTGGCAACATAAATCAAATAAAAGCATTAGAGTATCTAAAAATGGAAGAGAAATATAAATTAAAGGAACATTAAACCTGTGATGAAGAAGTAGAAATCCTAATCCTAAAACTAAGAGAAATCCTAAATTCTAAAACCTATGAGAGAGGAGAGAACCTCTCTTTCTAAAAACTATATCTAATCCTAAAATTATCAATTATGAATGCCTTCCCTGAATGAATGGATTCCCCCACTTTATAGTCTCCAATCTGTGTTTCTTGGGCTTGGATTTGGGCCAAAAAGGGTCCAGAAATCGCTGGGGTGACTTCTGTAAATTCTGCAGATCGCGCATGTCACGCGTCTGCGTGGGTCACGCGGTCGCGTCATCTGGAGTTTTTCTCTTCCATGCGATCGCGTTAGTCACGCGTGCGCATCATCTGTGTTTCGCATGAGCCACGGGTTCGCGTCATGCACGCGTTCACGCAGATGCCAATTTGCGCAAAGCACGCATTTGCGTCGTCCACGCATTCGGGTCGCTGCCAGTTTCTTCAAAAACTCCATTTTATGCTTTTCTTCCTTTTTTGTATGTTTCCTTTCCATCCTTTAAGTCATTTCTGCCCTATAAAACCTGAAAGTACTCAACACACTGATCACGGCATCGAATGGTAATAAAGGATAATTAATTTTAATATTTTTAAAGCATAGGAAACATGTTTTCACTAATGTCATATCACAAGGAAGGAATTGTAAAACCATGCAAATTCATATGAATAAGTGGGTGAAGAATTGATAAAATCACTCAATTGGGCACAAGATAAATCACAAAATAGTAGTTTATCACACAGCGACGCGTGCGCGTACCTGACGCATGCGCGTGATTTGGAGATTTGCACAGCGACGCGTGCGCGTACCTGACGCGTGTGTGTGACACGCGAAGAAGACCATCGACGCGTACGCGTGACTTATGCCACGTGTAGAAAATGCTGGGGGCAATTTAGGGCTGAGTTTGGGCCCAGTTTTTGGCCCAAAAACGCAGACTAAAGTCAGGGGACTAGCAGAGACTCAACATACATTCATACACTTTTCATAAGTTTAGGTTTTAGATGTAGTTTCTAGAGAGAGAGGCTCTCCCCTCTCTCTAGGTTTTAGGATTCTTAGGTTTAGCTATTTTCAATTTCATATTTCTATCTTAGTTTAATTTAGTTTCTCTTCTACTTTTAATTGTTCTAGCTTTCTAGTTTATTTATTCCCCTCGTTGATTTGTTTATTCCCCCAATTTGATTTATGATCTCTTCATGTTAGATTGAATTTCTTACTTAATGCAATTTGAGGTATTTCAGATTTATGGTTGCTTTCTTCAATTTATGTATTGATTCTTTCAATTGATTGTTTGGATTTAATATTCCTTGCTAAGCTTTCTATGTTTTTATGTTGTGCCTTCCAAGTGTTTGATAAAATGCTTAGGAGGGTTTTAAGTTAGATTTTCTCCTCTTGGATTTGGTTGAGTAATTGGTGACACTTGAGTTGTCAAACTCCTTTGTTGATTGACAATTGAAAGTTGCTAATTGATTTGGGTTCCACTGAAGCTAGTCTTTCCTTAGGAGTTGACTAGGACTTGAGGAATCAAATTGATTCATCCACTTGACATTCCTTTATAATTAGAGGGTTAACTAAGTGGGAGTAATGAACAATTCTCATCACACTTGATAAGGATAACTAGGATAGGACTTCCAGTTCTCATTCCTTGCCAAGAGCTTTTATAGTTGTTAGCTTGTTTCCTTTGCAAATTACTTTTCTTGTCTCTTAATCCAAAACCCCAAAAAGATAATTTTTCGTAACCAATAACAAGAACACTTCCCTGCAATTTCTTTGAGAGACAACCCAAGGTTTAAATACGTCGGTTTAATTTTTTTGGGTTTGCTTTAGAGACAAACAAATTTTTGTATGAAAGGATTCTTTGTTGGTTTAGAAACTATAATTTCAACGAGAACATATTTGCGAATTCTAGACCACACAAAAAAAGCCCTTCGTCAAAATGGCACCGTTGTCCGGGAGATTTGATGCACCACTATTTCATGGTACATCTTGTGCTTAATTGAGTGGATTTTATCCACTATTCTCACACTTATTCATACAATTTGCATGATTTTACAATTCCTTCCTAAATTTTTTCTATGGTTGAAAACTTGCTTCCTAAGCCTTTAAATTGTGTATTTTTAATGTCCTTCTATACCATTCAATGCCGTGATCCGAGCATTAAGTGTTTTCAGGTTATATAGGGTAGGAATGGCTTGGAAGATGGAGAGGAAGCTTGCATAATTGGAAGGGGCACAAGAATTAAAGGAGATAACCAACGAGGAGCGATGCGTGCATGTACCTAACGCGTGCGCGTGATTTGTAGATTTTCACAGCGACGCATGCGCGTACCTAACGCGTGCGCATGATTTAGAGATTTGCACAGCGACGCGTGCGCATACCAGATGCGTATGCGTGACACGCGAAGAAGACCATCGACGCGTACGCGTGAGTTGTGCCACGTGCAGAAAATGTAGAAAATACTAGGGGCAGTTTTGGGCTGAGTTTGGACCCAAATTTCGGCCCAGAAATGTAGACTAAAGCCAAGGGACTAGCAGATACTCAACATACATTCATACACTTTTCATAATTTTAAGTTTTAGATGTAGTTTTTAGAGAGAGAGGCTCTCTCCTCTCTCTAGGTTTTAGGATTCTTAGGTTTAGTTATTTTCAATTTCATATTTCTATCTTAGTTTAATTTAGTTTCTCTTCTACTTTTAATTGTTCTAGCTTTCTAGTTTATTTATTCCCCTCGTTGATTTGTTTATTCCCCCAATTTCATTTATGATCTCTTCATGTTAGATTAAATTTCTTACTTAATGCAATTTGAGGTATTTCAGATTTATGATTGCTTTCTTCAATTTATGTATTGATGCTTTTAATTGATTGTTTGGATTTAATATTCCTTGCTAAGCTTTCTATGTTTTTATGTTGTGCCTTCCAAGTGTTTGATAAAATGCTTGGGAGGGTTTTAAGTTAGATTTTCTCCTATTGGCTTTGGTTGAGTAATTGGTGACATTTGAGTTATCAAACTCCTTTGTTGATTGACAATTGAAAGTTGCTAATTGATTTGGATTCCACTGAAACTAGTCTTTTTTTAGGAGCTGACTAGGACTTGAGGAATCAAAATAATTCATCCACTTGACTTTCCTTCATAATTAGAGGGTTAACTAAGTGGGAGCGATGAACAATTCTCATCACTATTGATAAGGATAACTAGGATAGGACTTCTAGTTCTCATAACTTGCCAAGAGCTTTTATAGTTGTTAGTTTGTTTTCTTTACAGTTTACTTTTTTTATTTCTTATCTTAAAAACCCCAAAAATATACAATCTCATAATGATGCACAAAAACTTGTCTCTCAACAAATTTCCCTTCGGCAAGTATACCGAATTGTCGTCAAGTAAAAACTCACAATAGAGTGAGGTCGAATCCCACAGGGATTGATTTGTCAAGCAATTTTAGTTGGAAGAGTATGCTAGTTGAGCTAAATAGAAGGTAGTTGGTATTGCAGGAAATTAAATGGCGAGAAAGTAAATGGCAGAAAATAAAGTTCAGAATCTTAAATGGGGATTTGGGGAGATGAACATAGAAATAAATGGCAGAAAGTAAAGAGAATGGGTAATATCAAAAATGGGGAATTCATTGGGCTTAGGAGATGTTGCATTCTCCAGATCAAGTTCATTCTCATCTCTTCCTCAATCAATGCATTCATTGATCTCCTTGGCAATCTTAAGTGATTGGATCCCAATTCCTTGGCAATCCAATCTCTCTAAGCTTGAACAATTGCCCAATTCCTTGATTTAATTGCTCATGGGAAGAGATGAAGTGTGATCACTGATTATACCACATGTATTTCCAAATCAAAGTGTTGGGAGGATTACGTGTCACTATATCCGCCTAAACCCCAATTTGGTCCAACATGAGAAAGCATTTCTAGCATGATCTCCTCATCCCTTTTCCAAGGCTCAGAGGAGATCCAATTATGGTAAGTCTCTTTTCCAAGACAACTAACCAATTAAATTAAGATCGAAAGCTTTCTAGCAAATCAAGAGAAAAGAAAGAGGAAGAAGAATGAAAACTATAATTGATCCATCAAATTACAACAGAGCTCCCTAACCCAATGAAAGGGGTTTAGTTGTTTATAGCTCTGAAGATGGAAAATGGCAGAAAAGAATACATGCTTAGCTAAAAAGTGCAGAAAAGTAAATATACAGAGGGCAGTTCTCCAAAGTGCCAAGCTTCTCTATAGTTCAAAACTACCCCTATATATACTACTCTTCTTGATCTTCTAGTGAGGTCTTCAAGTCTTGGATGTGGGCCTTAGATCTTGAGTTGAAGCATGTACAATATTTAGTGGGCTCAGCTTGCAGAAAAGTGTGAGTTAGGCATGGGCGTTAGTGGCCTTAACGCTAAGTGAAAATGTGGGTTCGAGAACGTTAGTGGCAATCACCTTTCTCACTAATGTTCCAACCCCAAAATGGTCCATGTTAACTTCAACGTTAGTGGCACTAACGTGACCACTATCGTTGCCTCATGATCCTTCACAAACGTTATTGGGAATCACTTTTTCCAATAACATTGTGTTGTGCCCCCTTTCCCCACGTTAGAGTTCACGTTAACTAGGTTAACGTGGATCTTAACGTGGGCATGCCTAAGCTTCGAGAGCGTTAGTGACACTTACCTTTGTCACTAATACTCCAAACGCCCCTCCTCTCCACATTAGAGTTCATGTTAACTAGGTTAACGTGGCCACTAACGTGGTAGTGAATGCCATCTCCAACGTTAGTGACAAAGGTGAGTGTCACTAACATTGGCTCATCATGCTTAGCTCTACGTTAACTTTCACGTTAGTGGTCTTAACGTGACCACTAACATGGGCAATGTTGGCTTGATCCAACATTAGTAACAAAGGTGAGTGTCACTAACATTGGCATTGTCTTTCCCTTCCACGTTCGAGTTCACGTTAACTAAGTTAATGTGACTCTTAACGTGGCTAATTGCCAATTTATAGCGTTAGTGGTGTTCACTTTTACCACTAACGCTGGAGCTTCCTTTTTCTCTACGTTAACTACCACGTTAACCTAGTTAACGTGGCAATTAACGTGGGCTTATGATGGCTTCGCAGGCGTTATTGGCGATCACCTTTTCCATTAACGCTACAAGCTTGTACCTATTCCACGTTAGTGGTCACGTTAATTAGGTTAACGTGACTGCTAACGTGGCTTCTTCTTGCTTCCCTTGTCCTGAAATCAAGCAAATAAAGTGCATCAAAGCTCTAGCCTAAGTCATGAGATTATGTATTATCAATTTGTCATTCAATTCTTGCAAAATCCTCATGAAATCATGTAAAATTCACAATAGTTGCTTGAATCAAAGTGTAAGTGTATTTTCATCCAAAACTTGCCTTATTTACTAAGAAAATGCATGAAACTACCTTTAAACAGTAAAGAAAAGGTCAGTGAAACTGGCCTAGATGCCCTGGCATCACATAACCAATAATAAATACACTTCCCTGCAATTCCTTTAAGAGATGACCTGAGGTTTAAATACTTCGGTTATCAATTTTATTAGGGGTTTGTTACTTGTGACAACCAAAACTTTTGTATTAAAAGATTCTTTGTGGTTTAGAAACTATACTTGCAACGAGAGTTTATTTGTGAAATTCTATATCACACAAAAATCTGATCATCAGTGCTTATATGTGTTCTTGGAAGATTGATTTGCTTTTGATTAAGTAGGTAGTATCATTCATTTTAGTTGCATCCATATAGGTATATTGCATTTCATGAATCCCATTCTCTTGTGATCTTTTGGTCTTTCGCTTTCCTTTAGCATGAGGACATACTATAGTCTAAGTGTGGGGAGGTTGATAAACCCCATTTTTAGGGTTTATCTTGTATGGATTTTAAGGGTTTTATCAATGGTCTTTCTCAACTTATTCATATAAAATGCATGATTTTGTGTTCCTTTCCCAACTTTGCTTCATGGATGAAAACATGCTTCTTTTACACTAAATTAGATACATTTTAATCCTCATCTATTACCATTCGATGTTGTGATCCGTTTGTTAAGTGATTTTAGAAGTTATAGGGCAAGATGACTTAGAGAAGAGAAAGGAAGCATGCACAAAGGAAGGAGCATGGAAAAATGGAGCTTTGGAGTTTGAGCACGGACGCATACTGGTGCACGAATGATGACAAGTCATCTTAGCCTAGTTTTACTAGTCTTTTTCTTTACTTTTATTTAGTTTTATGCACTTTCTTAAGCCACAAGTAAGCCTTTTGGGTTGAATTTCATATCATCTCTGCCTCAGTCAATCATGTATAAAATGATGCATTTTCATGAGATTTTGTGCTATAATTGTCATATATTTTGGAAGAGAAACAATCTCATGATTTGAAGCACAACTTTGATGTTTTTGATTGATTGATGACAGGTGAAGCAAGGCTTGGAAGAAGGTTACAAAAAGTTGAAGAACACCCTGGAGAGAAGCCAACGTTTGAGCCAACGTTTGACCTCAAACTTTGAGGCAAACGTTGGCTGAAGAAGAAGCTCCAGGGGAGGGCAACGTTTGCGCCAACGTTTGACCTCAAACGTTGAGGCAAACGTTGGTGCCACAGAGAAGCAAAATGGCACTAGGGGAAGGCAACGTTTGCGCCAACGTTTGACCTCAAACGTTGAGGCAAACGTTGGCGCCACAAGGAGGAAAAATGGCTCTCTTGGCAGCGACGTTTGAGCCAACGTTTGACCTCAAACGTTGAGGCAAACGTTGGCTACATTTTGGCAAGAAGGAGCATGGAAGAACAACCCTGGTTGATGAGCTAATTGAGCCACGTTTGCGCTAACGTTTGACCTCAAACGTTGGGCCAAACGCTGGCCAGAAAGGAAGCTTGGGGAGATCCACGTTTGAGCTCACGTTTGACCTCAAACGTTGAGCCAAACGTGGATGACAGCAACAAATGGCTCTGCATGATCATTCACACGGCAACGTTTGAGTCAACGTTTGACCTCAAACGTTGGCTCAAACGTGAAAGTCACTCGGCCCGGTTCATAAATGGATTTCTTCCCAACACCAAGAGCAAGCAACAGAGGCTTAATTCAACCCAATTCCATCAAGGCCAAGGCCCAATTGAAGGCTCTAGGATCATGTAAAGAAAGTGTATAAATAGCTTAGGATTTGAAGTTTTCGGAGAGCTTTCCTTTTTAGTTTTCATTTAGAGTTTTCGGAGAGCTTTCCTTTTTAGTTTTCATTTAGAGTTTTCGGAGAGCTTTCCTTTTTAGTTTTCATTTAGAGTTTTCGGAGAGCTTTTCTTTTTAGAATTTTTAGAATAGTTACAGAGAGCTCACTTTTACATTTTTATTACTTTCAGAATTCTGAGTCTTGGGGAAGGAGAATTGAATTCTCTTCCTTTTAGTTTTCTTGCTTTCAATTTCAATTGCACTAGCTTGGATCTTGGGTTGGAGAATTGAAGGAATTCTGTTTCAATCTCACCCTGAGATCTCTCTGTTTCATTTTCCTGCACAATTGAATTTCCATTTTGGTGAATTGCTTCTGTCTTCTACTTTCGCTGCATTTTACAATTCCTTATTTCTTTTGCAATTGTCTTTGTTGGATCTAGGAAGGCATTGAGATCTAGACTTGGTTATCTAGTCTCTTGGGTCCTGAGATCTGAATTCCAATTTTACTTTCCTCGTTTAATGCTTTTTAAATCTCATTTACATTCCTGCTCCAAGATCCGACTCAATCCAAGTCATCTTCCAATTCCTGTTTATTGCAATTTTACTTTTCCTTGTTTAATTTCTGCAAATCCAATTCCCAATTCCCTTTACAATTCAAGTCATTTACATTTCTTGCAATTTAAGATTCTGCAATTTACATTTCTTGCGTTCTAAGTTTCTGCCATTTAATTTCTTGCACTTTAAGATTCAGCTCTTTCTCTTTTTATTCCCTTTAATTTCCTGCAAATCACCCACTCCCCTTTACATTCTATGCAATTTACATTCTGTAAACACAAATTCACACAATCAACACTTGTTTGCTTGACTAATTCAACCACTAAACTAAAATTGCTCAATCCTTCAATCCCTGTGGGATCGACCTCACTCTTGTGAGTTATTATTATTTGATGTGACCCGGTATACTTGCCGGTGAGTTTTGTGTCGGATCGTTTTCCGCACATCAAGTTTTTGGCGCCGTTGCCGGGGATTGAATAGATTGACAATGATTAAGTGAGGTGGTAGTTTAGATCAAGCACTTTTTCTTTAATTTTGACTAACCCACTAGCTGTTCGAGGATTTGCTTCTACTAACCCACTAACTGTTTGAAGTTTTGTCTCAACTGACTACACTCAATTTTCAAAAATACCACTGCGTGTTCCATTTGTTGATCTATATGTCACAGGAAAGAAGAGAGGTCAGAGGGAAGGCTATCATTGAAGGAGGAGTTTCTGAGAAAGAAGAACATCACAACATGAAACCGCAACTCATTACACTACTCAAGAACAATTGCTCCTATGGTGGAGATCCATTAGAGGATCCGAAACAGCACATTTCCATTTTTCTGAGGACTTGTGGTGCTGTCAATTTCGATGGTGTAAATCTCGATACCTATAAACTCTCGTTATTTCCGTTCTCACTGAGGGATGAAGCAGCACAATGGCTTGAAACCTTTCCCTAAGGAAGTATCACTAATTGGGATGACTTGGTTACCAAGTTCCTAGCCAAATTCTCCTCATCCCAGTACAACATCAAGATGAAAGAGGGAATACATTCATTCATACAAGGAGAGGAAGAACCATTGTTCAAAGCATGGGAAAGATACAAGAAAGCAACTGACAAAGTGGGATTCCGAGCTTTCTATGAAGGATTAACCCCAGAAACAAGGAAGGCAGTGGATTACTTCTCAGATGGCCTACTCAAAGCAACAGTAACCAACCAAGGAATTGTAGAGTTCAATGACAAGAGAGGCAATAACCAACACTCAATTGAGATCCCACATAATGCAACTTCAGAAAAGGAGATAATGCATCTTGAAGGAATGAAGGCAATCATGAATCAAAGCAAACAGCTGCATCAGCAAACTCAGCAACAATTGGAGTCAATAGCTAGACAAATTGATTTTCTCCATTCTACTATAGTGAATGCACAATTTCCACCATGGAAGCCACATTCGTATCTAAGAATGAGGGAATCTCAACATCAGGAACAAAGGGACTTCACTTACAACAACCCCAATTTCCCAAACCTGCACAAGCACCACCACACCAACAACAATCAATACATACCACCACACTACCCACCCTTCCAACCCCCATCACCCCATAACCAACCAATCTCACAAGACTCTCAGAGGATCACCAATCTGGAGATCTTAGTAGAAAGAATAATGAAACAACAAGAGATGATAAGTAAATTCCAGGAAGACTCACTCGGAAGAATTGAGGGGCAAATGGAACAATTAGCCAAGAGCCTCACAGAAATGAATGAGAAGAGGGCTAAAAGAAAAGAATCACTCATCCAAGATGAGCATCACAAAGCAAAACCTCACTTAGGAGGACAATGGGTTAAGGAGAAGGAAGCTCAGGATCTGAGCTGAGCAAGCACAAAGGATGTCAAGTGGTGGACGAAATTGTGATCACTATTATTTGTACTTGTATGAATTTACTCTTAGGGCACTGTTTATTTTCACAACTCCGTTCAACTAACCAGCAAGTGTACTGGGTCGTCCAAGTAATAAACCTTACGTGAGTAAGGGTCGATCCCACAGAGATTGTTGGTATGAAGCAAGCTATGGTCACCTTGCAAATCTCAGTTAGGCGGATTAAACATTGTTTATGGGTTCGAAGGTTAATAATAAAATAGAAATAATAAAAGGGATAGAATACTTATGCAGATTCATTGGTAGGAATTTCAGATAAGCGGAATAGAGATGCTGTAGAGCTCACGGACGCCTGCTCTCCTACTGCTTCTACTCAATCCTTCTTACTCCTTTCCATGGCAAGCTTTGTATAGGGGTTCACCATCAGCTGTGGCTACTTTCAATCCTCTCGGGAAAATATCCTATGCGGCTGTCACTCGCACAGCTAATCAGTCTGGAGGCATCACCCATGGTTGATGGCTACATCCCATCCTCGCAGTGAAAACTAATGCTCACGCACTCTGTCACAGTACGGCTAATCACTGGTTGGTTCCCGCTCCTACTGGAATAGAATCCCTTGATTCTTTTGCATCTGTCACTAATGCCCAGCAGGTTACAAGTTTGAAGCACGTCACAGTCATTCATTACCGGAATCCTACTCGGAATACCACAGACAAGGTGAGACTTTCTGGATTCCCAGGATCCTACTCGGAACACCACAGACAAGGTTGGACTTTCCGGATCCTCATAAATGCCGCCATCTATCTAGCTTATACCACGAAGATTCTGTTGGGGAATCTAAGAGATACGCATTCAAGCTCTGTTGCATGTAGAACGGAAGTGGTTGTCAATCACGCGCGTTCATAAGTGAGAAGGATAATGAGGGTTATCTAACTCATCACATTCATCATGTTCTTGGGTACGAATGAATATCTTGGAATAAGAATAAGAGAGATTTGAATAAAAGAAAATAGAACTTCATTAATACTTGAGGTACAGCAGAGCTCCACACCCTTAATCTATGGTGTGCAGAAACTCCACCGTTGAAAATACATAAGTAAAAGAGGTTCAGGCATGGCCGAATGGCCAGCCCCCAAAACGTGATCAATGATCCCCTAAGATGAAGATTAAAACAAAACTGAGATCAAAGATGTCTAATACAATAGATAAATGTCCTATATATACTAGACTAGCTCCTAGGGTTTACATGAGTAAGTAATTGATGCATAAATTCACTTCCGGGGCCCACTAGGTGTGTGCTTGGGCTGAGCTTTGATCAATCCACGAGCTGAGGCATTTCTTGGAGTTGAACTTCGAGTTATGACGTGTTTTGGGCGTTCAACTCCAGATCATGACGTTTTTCTGGCGTTTAACTCCAGACAGCAGCATGTACTTGGCGTTCAACGCCAAGTTACGTCGTCATTCTTCGAATAAAGTATGGACTATTATATATTGCTGGAAAGCCCTGGATGTCTATCTTTCAACGCCGTTGAGAGCGCGCCAATTGGAGTTCTGTAGCTCCAGAAAATCCATTTCGAGTGCAGAGAGGTCAGAATCCAACAGCATCAGCAGTCCTTTTGTCAGCCTTTTTCAGAGTTTTGCTCAAATCCCTCAATTTCTGTCAGAATTTACCTGAAATCACAGAAAAACACACAAACTCATAGTAAAGTACAGAAATGTGAATTTAACATAAAAACTAGTGAAAACATCCCTAAAAGTAGCTTAAACTTACTAAAAACTACCTAAAAACAATGCTAAAAAGCGTATAAATTATCCGCTCATCATCAAGCTAGTGACAATAAAGAAGCGCTTGTTGGGAGGCAACCCAACCTGAGGTAGTTTTCTTTCCGTAGCTATTTCAATAAAGATGCTAAGTAGTTTTATCTAGATTGCAAGGAGCTAAGTTTGGTGTTGCACACCAAAACAAAGGGAGAATGAAGAATGCTAAGTTTGGTGTTCCACCAAAAATCTCATTTAAAAACACATTCTCACCTTCTGCATAAAGGGTTGCTAGCTCCAAGTAATCAGAGAAACTACTTAACCAATGTCTAATTTTTTTTAGTTTTTAGTCATATTTCCTTTAGCAAAGAAAAAGAGTTTCACATATGGTCAATTTGATGCATGAGAACTATTGGCAAGGTACTAAGTTTGGTGTTCTCACACCAAAGTAAGTACAAAAGCCCACAAAGAATTCATGCTTGCTGACCATCCTTCAAGTGCTTGGGGAACAAGCAACTTTCAAAGTTTATTGTAGGCAGTCACTTGAATCTAATGAAGTATTAAGCACCATCAACCAAAGAGACAAAGGGGGATGCAAAGATCAACAATGGTGCTGAAAAGGAGTGAAGCAAGTGAACTCCAACAACAGGTTGTATTGTTAAGTGACTGTCTTATATTAAAAATTGTTATGATTGAAAGTGATATTGTATCCCTGTTTAGTATAATTTCCTTGTAGTCAATAATTAAGATGATGGGTATATCATAGCACCATATGCTTAAAATTTTGTTTGCACCTATGGTTTGGAAAAATACGAATAGAAAACATTTCTTTGAAGAGAAGGATTGAGGAATCAAAAATTTATGGTGAGGTAAGCAAAAGATTAAAGGAAGTGGTGGTTCTGGTTGTAAGAATGTGTATTGAGGTTGCATGTTTGTGAAAACCTGCATGGGAGCTCATAGGCAGGAAATAGAATTCAAAGTAGTACTGTGGAGATTCTCAGACATCTCTTGATCCAAGAAGCAAAAAATATATATATATATATATAATTTTGAATAAAATAAAAAGGGAAAAAAATGAGAAAGCTGAAGGCTCTGAGTACCAATGGCAAATTACTTGCTAAGTGCTTGTGGTGTTTATGTATCGAGCCAAGTGCTTGAAAACAAAACACTTAGAAGTCAAGGCTAGGCTCAAGTGCAAAAGCACTCCCTTATGGCCCAAGGCTCTGAGCATCAATTACTAGGCAGGAAAGAAGAAAACTCAAAGAGTTAGTATCCTAGTAAATGCTTGTGGTCGAATTGTGTCAAAGAGAGAGGCTTGAGCAAGTAAATCCTCAGGGGTGCTTTAACACCTAATACCTTAAAACCAACTGGTTTCGGAGTATTGATTGAAAGCTTATCTAAAAAGCCGCTTTGAGACATGACACTTAGAGTCGAGGCCGAAACACAGAAATCATAAGCTGCTTCAAGGTGATTATCTATAAAGAGATCTCTACAATATCATTTGGGTGAAGTTCCTAAGACCTAAGACTTCCAAGAAGTAGGGACTAATGAACACTGAAGCCCTTGCATAAATATATGATTCAGAGTTTACTCCGCTGTCATTTAATCACTTCACTCACAGAGCCTTACATGTCATTCTGTCATCCTTCACTATTTTCTATTCTACCAGTACTCAGGAGCTTAAAGTCTCTTCTTGCTTGGGGACAAGCAAGTTTTAAGTTTGGTGTTGTGATGACAAGTCATCTTAGCCTAGTTTTACTAGTCTTTTTCTTTACTTTTATTTAGTTTTATGCACTTTCTTAAGCCACAAGTAAGCCTTTTGGGTTGAATTTCATATCATCTCTGCCTCAGTCAATCATGTATAAAATGATGCATTTTCATGAGATTTTGTGCTATAATTGTCATATATTTTGGAAGAGAAACAATCTCATGATTTGAAGCACAACTTTGATGTTTTTGATTGATTGATGACAGGTGAAGCAAGGCTTGGAAGAAGGTTACAAAAAGTTGAAGAACACCCTGGAGAGAAGCCAACGTTTGAGCCAACGTTTGACCTCAAACTTTGAGGCAAACGTTGGCTGAAGAAGAAGCTCCAGGGGAGGGCAACGTTTGCGCCAACGTTTGACCTCAAACGTTGAGGCAAACGTTGGCGCCACAGAGAAGCAAAATGGCACCAGGGGAAGGCAACGTTTGCGCCAACGTTTGACCTCAAACGTTGAGGCAAACGTTGGCGCCACAAGGAGGAAAAATGGCTCTCTTGGCAGCGACGTTTGAGCCAACGTTTGACCTCAAACGTTGAGGCAAACGTTGGCTACATTTTGGCAAGAAGGAGCATGGAAGAACAACCCTGGTTGATGAGCTAATTGAGCCACGTTTGCGCTAACGTTTGACCTCAAACGTTGGGCCAAACGCTGGCCAGAAAGGAAGCTTGGGGAGATCCACGTTTGAGCTCACGTTTGACCTCAAACGTTGAGCCAAACGTGGATGACAGCAACAAATGGCTCTGCATGATCATTCACACGGCAACGTTTGAGTCAACGTTTGACCTCAAACGTTGGCTCAAACGTGAAAGTCACTCGGCCCGGTTCATAAATGGATTTCTTCCCAACACCAAGAGCAAGCAACAGAGGCTTAATTCAACCCAATTCCATCAAGGCCAAGGCCCAATTGAAGGCTCTAGGATCATGTAAAGAAAGTGTATAAATAGCTTAGGATTTGAAGTTTTCGGAGAGCTTTCCTTCTTAGTTTTCATTTAGAGTTTTCGGAGAGCTTTCCTTTTTAGTTTTCATTTAGAGTTTTCGGAGAGCTTTCCTTTTTAGTTTTCATTTAGAGTTTTCGGAGAGCTTTTCTTTTTAGAATTTTTAGAATAGTTACAGAGAGCTCACTTTTACATTTTTATTGCTTTCAGAATTCTGAGTCTTGGGGAAGGAGAATTGAATTCTCTTCCTCTTAGTTTTCTTGCTTTCAATTTCAATTGCACTAGCTTGGATCTTGGGTTGGAGAATTGAAGGAATTCTGTTTCAATCTCACCCTGAGATCTCTCTGTTTCATTTTCCTGCACAATTGAATTTCCATTTTGGTGAATTGCTTCTGTCTTCTACTTTCGCTGCATTTTACAATTCCTTATTTCTTTTGCAATTGTCTTTGTTGGATCTAGGAAGGCATTGAGATCTAGACTTTATCTAGTCTCTTGGGTCCTGAGATCTGAATTCCAATTTTACTTTCCTCGTTTAATGCTTTTTAAATCTCATTTACATTCCTGCTCCAAGATCCGACTCAATCCAAGTCATCTTCCAATTCCTGTTTATTGCAATTTTACTTTTCCTTGTTTAATTTCTGCAAATCCAATTCCCAATTCCCTTTACAATTCAAGTCATTTACATTTCTTGCAATTTAAGATTCTGCAATTTACATTTCTTGCGTTCTAAGTTTCTGCCATTTAATTTCTTGCACTTTAAGATTCAGCTCTTTCTCTTTTTATTCCCTTTAATTTCCTGCAAATCACCCACTCCCCTTTACATTCTATGCAATTTACATTCTGTAAACACAAATTCACACAATCAACACTTGTTTGCTTGACTAATTCAACCACTAAACTAAAATTGCTCAATCTTTCAATCCCTGTGGGATCGACCTCACTCTTGTGAGTTATTATTACTTGATGCGACCCGGTATACTTGCCGGTGAGTTTTGTGTCGGATCGTTTTTCGCACATCAACGAAATTGTGATCACACTTTTCACAACTCCGCACAACTAACCAGCAAGTGCACTAGGTCATCCAAGTAATACCTTACATGAGTAAGAGTCGATCCTACGGAGATTGTCGGCTTGAAGCAAGCTATGGTTATATTGTAAATCTTAGTCAGGAGATTAATGATAAAAATGATTTTGTTTATGAAAAGTAAATAACATGAAATTAATGATACTTGTGATCCAGTGATGAGGAACAGGTTGAGGTTCCAGAGATGCTATGTCGTCTGAATCTCTGCTTTTTTACTGTTTTCTTCTCCAAACAAGCATGGCTTCCTTCAATGGCAAGCTGTATATTGGTGGATCACTGTTGTCAACGGCTACCATCCGTCCTCTCGGATGAAAAATACCAGGCACGGTTTCTGTACGGCTAATCAACTGTCGAATCTCTCGTCTCGGATGAAAAATACCAGGTACAGCTACCGCACAGCTAATCATCTGTCGGTTCTCACTTGTGTCGGAATAGAATCTCTCTATCCTTTTGCATACTGTTACTGCGCCCAATATTCGTAAGTTTGAAGCTCGACATAGTCATCCCTTACCAGATCCTACTCAGAATATCACAGACAAGGTTTAGACTTTTTAGATCTCAGGAATGCTGCCAATTGGTTCTAGCATCTACCACGAAGGTTCTAATCTCACGGACTCGATCCGTGGATCAGAGACCCAAGAGATACGCACTCAAGCTGTTGCCCAATGACTACGTTGAGCTCAGATATAATGGGTGTGGTTGTCAGGCATGCGTTCATAAAGTTGAGAATGATGATGAGTGTCACGGATCATCATATTCTTCATATTGAAGTACGAGTGAGTATCTTAGAACAGAATCAAGCGTGATTGAATAGAAAACATTAGTAATTGCATTAATTCATTGAGACACAGCAGAGCTCCTCACCCTCACCTATGGGGTTTAGAGACTCATGCTGTAGATGATACAATATGAGATGTAAAATGTCATGAGTTACACAATGAATCCCTAAAAGTAGTTTTTATACTAAACTAGTAACTTAGGTTTATAGAAAATGAGTAACTAAGTGCAGATAGTGCAGAAATCTACTTCCGGGGCCTACTTGGTGAGTGTTTGGGCTGAGCTTTCAAGATTTCACGTGCATATGCCTTAAATTGGAGTTAAACGCCACCCTGGGTGCCAAAACGGGCATTTAACGCCAAGAAGTGTGCCAAAACGCCAGAAAAGGGTCTCTGGCTGGCCTTTAACGCCAGTTTGGGCCAACAAATCTCGAGCAAAGTATGGACTATTATATATTGCTGGAAATCCCAAGATGTCTACTTTCCAACATAATTGAGAGCGTGACAATTGGTCTTCTATAGCTCCAGAAAATCCACTTCGAGTGCAGAAGGATCAGAATCCAACAACATCTGCAGTCCTTTCTCAGCCTCAGAATCAAATTTTTGCTCAGGTCCCTCAATTTCAGCCAGAAAATACCTGCAATTATAGAAAAACACACAAACTCATAGTAAAGTCCAAAAATGTGATTTTTGCATAAAAACTAGGAAAAATATAATAAAAAGTAACTAAAATATACTAAAAACTACCTAAAAACAATGCCACAAAGCATATAAATTATCCGCTCATCACAGCACCAAACTTAAATTGTTGCTTGTCCCCAAGCAACCAAAAATGAAATAGGGTAAAAAGAAGAGAATATACAATAAATTTCAAAATATCAATGAAGCTTAGTTCCAATTAGATGAGCGGGACTAGTAGCTTTTTGCTTCTGAACAGTTTTGGCATCTCACTTTATCCTTTGAAGTTCAGAATGATTGGCATCCATAGGAACTTAGAATTCATATAGTGTTATTGATTCTCCTAGTTTAGTATGTGGATTCTTGAACACAGCTACTTTATGAGTCTTGGCCGTGACCCTAAGCATTTTGTTTTCCAGTATTACCACCGGATACATAAATGCCACAAGCACATAACTAGGTGAACCTTTTCAGATTGTGACTCAGCTTTGCTAGAGTCTCCAGTTAGAGGTGCCCAGAGTTCTTAAGCACACTCTTTTTGCTTTGGATCACGACTTTAACCACTCAGTCTCAAGCTTTTCACTTGGACCTTCGTGACACAAGCACATGGTTAGGGACAGCTTGATTTAGCCGCTTAGGCCAGGATTTTATTCATTTGAGCCCTCCTATCCATTAATGCTCAAAGCCTTGGATCCTTTTTACCCTTGCCTTTTAGTTTAAAGGCTTATTGTGTTTTTGCTCTTGCCTTTTGGTTTAAAGAGCTATTGGCTTTTTCTACTTGCTTTTTCTTTTTTTTTTCTTTTTCTTTATTTTTCGCAAAATTTTTTTCCGCAAGCTTTGTGTTTTTCACTGCTTTTTCTTGCTTCAAGAATCAATTTTATGATTTTTCAAATTATCAATAACATTTCTATTTTTTCATTATTCTTTCAAGAGCCAACAATTTTAACATTCATAAACTTCACTATAAAAAATATGCACTATTCAAGCATTCATTCAGAAAACAAAAAGTATTGCCACAACATCAAAATAATTAGACTATTTTCAAGATAGAATTCAAAATTCATGTACTTCTTTTTCTTTTTTAGAAAACATTTTTCATTTAAGAAAGGTGAAATATTCATGGAACATTCATTGCTTTAAGACATAGACACTAAACACTAATGATCATGTAATGAAGACACAAACATAGTCAAAACATAAAGCATAAAAACCGAAAACAGAAAAGAAAATAAACAAAGAGATTAAAGAACGGGTCCACCTTAGTGATGGTGGCCTCTTCTTCCTCTTGAAGAACCAATGGAGTTTTTGAACTTCTTTATGTCTCTTTCTTGCCTTTGTTGCTCCTTTCTCATGGCCTTTTGGTGCCATTAATAGTTATGAAAAAACAAAAAAGCAAAGCTTTTTTCCACACCAAACTTAAAAGGTTTGCTCGTCCTCGAGCGAAGTATTAGAGGAAGAAGAGGTGGAGGAGATGGAGGTGTGTGAAAGGTTCAGCCAAGGGGGGTTTTGGGTGGTTATGAGGTGTGAAAAGGAAGGAGTGATGAAGGGCTTATATAGGAGTGGAGTGGAGAGGGAATTCTTGTAATAGGGGTTGGGTTTGGGAGGAAGATGGTATGAATTTGAATGGGTGGGGGATAGGTGGGTTGTATGATGGTTGTGGAGGAGAAATGGAGGTGATTGGTGGAGGTTATTTTGGGGAAGAGTGTTATGGAAAAGTGTGAAAAGGAGAAAGAGTGAGTTGGGGTAGGTGGGGATCCTGTGGGGTTCACAGATCCTGAGGTGTCAAGAAATTCTGGTCCCTGCACCTTTCTGGCGTTTAAACGCCCTCTGTGTGCCATTTCTGGCGTTTAACGCCAGCTCTGCTACCTTTCCTGGCGTTAAACGCCAGGCTGATGCCCCTTTCTGGCGTTTAACACCAATCAGACACCCTTTTCTGGCGTTAAACGCCAGTCTTTCTGCCAATTCTGGTGTTTAACGCCCAGAATGCTGCTAGACTGGGCGTTAAACGCCCATTCTGCTATCCTTACTGGCATTTAAACACCAGTAGGCCTGTCCTCCAGGGTGTCCTATTTTTTATGCTATTTTTTTATTCCAGTTTAATTTTGCAGCTTTTTTATGACTCTACATGATCATCAACCTAAAGAAAACATAAAGTAACAATGGAAAATGAAATGAAAAATTAAACATAGATAAATAAGATTGGGTTGCCTCCCAATAAGCACTTCTTTACTGTCAATAGCTTGACATTACTGAGCTTTAATCTAGTCTCAGTCTTGAGCATTCTTGCTCAACATTGCCTTCAAGATAATGCTTGACTCTCTACCCATTAACAATGAACTTTTTGTTAGAGTCACTATCCTGAAGCTCTACATATCTATATGGTGACACACTTGTAATCACATATGGTCCCTTCCACCGGGATTTCAATTTCCCAGGGAACAATCTGAGCCTAGAGTTAAACAATAGAACCTTCTGTCCTGGCTCAAAGACTCTAGATGACAGCTTTCTGTCATGCCACCTTTTTGCTTTCTCTTTATAAATGTTAGCATTCTCGAAAGCATTAAGTATGAACTCCTCCAGCTCATTTAATTAGAGTAATCTTTTCTCTCAAGCTACCTTCGCATCAAGGTTTAGGAATCTGGTTGCCCAGTAGGCCTTGTGTTCCAGTTCCACTGGCAGATGATAGGCTTTTCCATACACATGCTGGTATGGAGAGGTCCCTATAGGAGTCTTGAATGCGGTTCTGTATGCCCACAGAGCATCATCCAGACTTCTTGCCTAATCCCTTTTATGGGTACTTACAGTCCATTCCAAGATTTATTTTAGTTCTCTATTTGAGACTTCAGCCTGCCTATTTGTCTGTGGATGATATAGAGTTGCCACTTTATGGTTAATTCCATATTGGACCAGAGCAGAGTCAAGCTATTTATTGCAGAAATGAGTGCCTCCATCACTGATTAGTATCCTAAAGACACCAAACCTGCTGAAGATATGCTTCTAGAGGAACCTCATCACTGTCATAGTATCATTAGTGCGTGTTGCAATTGTCTCTACCCATTTAGATACATAATCTACTGCCACTAGAATATAGGTGTTTGAATATGATGGTGGGAAAGGCCCCATGAAGTTAATACCCCATACATCAAACAACTCAATCTCTAAGATCCCTTGCTGAGGCATGGCATAACCGTGAGGTAGATTACCAGATCTCTGGCAACTATCACTGTTACGTACAAACTCTCAGGAGTCTCTATAGAGAGTAGGCCAGTAGAAGCCACATGGAGAACCTTTATGGCTGTTCGCTCACCTCCGAAATGTCCTCCATATTGTGATCCATGGCAATGCCATAGGATCTTCTGTGCCTCTTGTTTAGGCACACATCTATGGATTACTCCGTATACACACCTCTTAAAGAGATACGGTTCATCCCACAAGTAGTACTTTGCATCATAAATCAATTTTTTTGTTTGCTGCTTACTGTACTCTTTGGGTATGAATCTCACAGCTTTATAGTTTGCAATGTTTGCAAACCATGGTACTTCTTGAATGGCAAAGAGTTGCTCATCCGGGAAGGTTTCAGAGATCTCAATAGGAGGGAGGGACGCTCCTGCTACTGGTTCTATCCGGGACAGGTGATCTACTACTTGGTTCTCTGTCCCTTTTCTGTCTCTTATTTCTATATCAAACTCTTGCAGAAGCAACACCATCTTTTGAGTCTAGGTTTTGAATCCTGCTTTGTGAGGAGATATTTTAGAGCAGCATGGTCAGTGTACAAAATCACTTTTGATCCCACTAAATAAGATCTGAACTTGTCAATGGCATAAACCACTGTAAACAACTCCTTTTCTGTGGTTATGTTATTCTTCTGTGCGTCATTCAAAACACGACTAGCATAATAAATGACATGCAGAAGCTTGTCATGCCTCTGTCCTAATACTGCACCAATGGCATGGTCACTGGCATCACACATTAGTTCGAATGGTAATATCCAGTCTGGTGCATAAATGACTGGTGTTGTGACCAGCTTAGCTTTCAGATTCTCAAACGCCTGCAGACACTCTGTCGAAGACAAATGGTGTGTTAGCAACTAGCAGATTGCTCAGAGGTTTTACAATTTTTGAAAAAACCTTTATAAACCTCCTATAGAATTCTGCATGCCCCAGAAAACTTCTAATTGCCTTAACATTGGCAGGTGGTGGTAATTTTTCAAATACCTCTACCTTAGCTTGATCCACCTCTATTCCCTTGTTCGAAATTCTATGCCCAAGGACAATTCCTTCTGTCACCATAAACTGATATTTCTCCCAGTTTAAAATCTGGTTAGTCTCTTGGCATCTTTTAAAAACAAGTGCTAGATAGTCAAGACAGGAGCTGAATGAGTCTCCAAATACTAAGAAGTCATCCATGAAGACTTCTAGAAATTTTTTCACCATATCAGAAAAGATAGAGAGCATGCACCTCTGAAAGGTTGCAGGTGCATTGCATAGACCAAATGGCATCCTTCTGTAGGCGAATACCCCAGATAGACATGTGAATGCTGTTTTCTCTTGATCTTGAGGATCTACTGCAATTAGGTTGTAACCTGAATAGTCATCCAAAAAGAAGTAGTATTCATGACCTGCTAGTCTCTCTAGCATCTGGTCTATAAATGGTAAAGGAAAATGATTCTTTCTGGTGGCTGTATTGAGCCTTCTGTAATCAATACACATACGCCATCCTATAACTGTTCTTGTAGGAACCAGTTCATTCTTTTCATTATAAACCATTGTCATGCCTCCCTTCTTGGGGACAACTTGGACAGGACTCACCCAAGGGCTATCAGAAATAGGATAAACAATCCCAGCCTTTAGTAACTTAGTGACCTCTTTCTGCACCACCTCCTTTATGGCTAGATTCAGCCGCCTCTATGGTTGATCCACTGGCTTAGTATCATCCTCTAACAGGATCTTGTGCATGCATCTGGATGGGCTAATGCCCTTAAGATCACTTATGGACCACCCAAGAGCTATATTGTGTGTCCTTAGCACTTGAATTAGTGCTTTCTCTTCCTGTGGTTTTAAAGTAGAGCTTATTGATGAGCGGATAATTTATACGCTTTTTGGCATTATTTTTAGTATGTTTTTAGTATGTTTTAGTTAATTTTTAGTATATTTTTATTAGTTTTTAGTTAGAATTCACTTTTTTAGACTTTACTATGAGTTTGTGTGTTTTTCTGTGATTTCAGGTATTTTCTGGCTGAAATTGAGGGACTTGAGCAAAAATCTGATTCAGAGGCTGAAAAGGATTACAGATGCTGTTGGATTCTGACCTCCCTGCACTCGAAGTGGATTTTCTGGAGCTACAGAAGCCCAATTGGCACGCTCTCAACGGCGTTTGAAAGTAGACATCCTGGGCTTTCCAGCAATGTATAATAGTTTATACTTTGCCTGAGATTTGATAGCCCAAACCGGCGTTCCAAATCAGCTCAAAACTGCCCGGCGTTAAACGCCGGAACTGGCACAAGAATGGGAGTTAAACGCCCAAACTGGCACAAAAGCTGGCGTTTAACTCCAAGAAAAGTCTCTACATACGAAAGCTTCAATGCTCAGCCCAAACACACACCAAGTGGGCCTGGAAGTGGATTTTTATGTCATTTACTCATCTTTGTAAACCCTAGGCTACTAGTTCTCTACATATAGGACCTTTTGCTATTGTATTTTCATCTTCGGACATCTAGTTCTTAGATCAGATCTTTAGATCTTTAGATCTTTATATTTTTAGATATTTTGATCACGTTTTGGGGGCTGGCCTCACGGCCATGCCTAAACCTTGTTCTTATGTATTTTCAACGGTGGAGTTTCTACACACCATAGATTAAGGTGTGGAGCTCTGCTGTACCTCGAGTATTAATGCAATTACTATTGTTCTTCTATTCAATTCGGATTATTCTTATTCCAAGATATTCATTCGCACTCAAGAACTTGATGAATGTGATGATTATGTGACGCTCATCATCATTCTCACTTATGAACGCGTGCCTGACAACCACTCCCGTTCTACAAGCAAACAAGGCTTGAATGTTTATCTCTTGGATTCCTTAATCGGAATCTTCATGGTATAAGCTAGAATTGATGGCGGCATTCAAGAGAATCCAGAAGGTCTAAACCTTGTCTGTGGTATTCTGAGTAGGATTCAATGATTGAATGACTGTGACGAGCTTCAAACTCCTGAAGGCTGGGCGTTAGTGACAGACGCAAAAGAATCAATGGATTCTATTTCAACCTGATTGAGAACCGACAGATGATTAGCCGTGCCATGACAGGGTGCATTGAACATTTTTACTGAGAGGACGGGATTGTAGCCACTGACAACGGTGATGCCCAACATACAGCTTGCCATGGAAAGGAGTAAGAAGGATTGGATGAAGACAGTAGGAAAGCAGAGAGACAGAAGGGACAAAGCATCTCCATTCGCTTATCTGAAATTCTCACCAATGAATTACATAAGTATATCTATCTTTATGCTTTATTCATATATCATCCATAACCATTTGAATATGCCTGACTAAGATTTACAAGGTGACCATAGCTTGCTTCATACCAACAATCTCCGTGGGATCGACCCTTACTCGCGTAAGGTTTATTACTTGGACGACCCAGTGCACTTGCTGGTTAGTTGTGCGAAGTTGTGAAATTATGTTTAGACCATGGTATTGAGCACCAAGTTTTTGGAACCATTATCGGGGACTATTTGAGTTGTGAAAAGTAGATATCACAATTTTGTGCACCAAGTTTTTGGCGCCGTTGCCGGGGATTGTTGAGTTTGGACAACTGACGGTTCATCTTGTTTCTTAGATTAGGTATTTTTCTTCAGAGTTCTTAAGAATGAATTCTAGCGTTTCAAGGTGATGTTCTTATCATCACCAAAGCTGATTGATTCTCATCAATTTAGCTCTTGAATGCAATGTCCTGCTGAAGCTTGGCTAGCCATGTCTAATTTCTTTAGACTGAAGCTTTAGACTAACATTGCATGATTGCTGGAATTCTCATTAAGAATTTTGATATCTTTATTTTCTTTTTCCACTTAATTTTCAAAAAAACCAAAAAATTTACAAAATCATAAAAACCAAAAATATTGCATGTTTCTTGTTAAGTCTAGTGTCTCATTTTAAGTTTGGTGTCAATTGCATGTTTCTGTTCTTCTTGCATTTTTCGAATTCATTCATGTGTCTTAAGTGATCTTCAAGATGTTCTTGATGATTTCCTTGCTCTGATCTTTGAATTCTCTTGACTTGAGTGTTTTGTTATATGCATTCTCATTTTGTTAGTGTCAGTAGTATACAAACTGCTAAGTTTGGTATCTTGCATGCATTGTTATTTGATTTTAGTTGCATTTTGATTATTCCTCATTATTAAAAATCCAAAAAAATTTTTTATTTGTGTCTTTTCAAGTCAATAATACAGAGAATTGAAGATTCAGAACATTCAGCAGAGGAATTACACAGAAAAGGCTGGGCGTTCAAAACGCTCAGTGAGGAAGGAAAACTGGCGTTTAAACGCCAGCCAGGGTGCCTGGCTAGGCGTTTAACGCCCAAAACGGTAGTGCTTTGGGCGTTAAACGCCAGAATGTGCACCATTCTGGGCGTTTAACGCCAGGATGGCACAAGAGGGAAGATTCTGTTTTCAATTCAAATTTTTTTTCAAGTTTTCAAAATTTTTCAAAATCAAATCTTTTTCAAATCAAATCTTTTCAATCAAACCTTTTTCAAAATCAATTTCTTTCCATTTTCAAAAATACTTGCTATCAATTAATGATTTGATTCAACATTTCAAGTATGTTGCCTTTTCTGTTGAGAAAGGTTTAATGTTTGAATCATATCTTTTCTTGTTAGCCAAGTCATTAATTTTCAAAATCAAATCTTTTTAAATTATTTTTCAATCATATCTTCTCAATCATATATTTTTAAAACTATAACTTTTCAATCATATCTTTTTAATCACATCTTTTTCAAAATAGTTTTCAATCATGTCTTTTTAATTTCTAATTTCAAAATCTTTTTCAAAAATCACTTGATTTCTTTTCCACTCTTGGTTTTTGAAAATCAATTAGTATTTTTCAAAATGTTTTTAAAATCTTTTAAATTTATTTTCGAAAATTTCTTCCCCTCTTTTCACATCCTTCTATTTATGCACTAACACTTCTCCTCAATGCACAATTCGAACTCTGTCTTTGGTGATAAGTTCAAATTCTTCTACCTCCTCCTTCTATTTTTCTTTTCCTCTAACACCTCAAGGAATCTCTATACTGTGACATAGAGGATTCCATATTTTCTTGTTCTCATATCTTTCATATGAGCAGGAGCAAAGACAAAAGCATTCTTGTTGAGGCTGACCCTGAACCTGAAAAGACCTTGAAGCGAAAGCTAAGAGAAGCTAAGGCACAACTATCTGTAGAGGACCTAACAGAAATCTTCAAAGAAGAAGAACCCATGGCAGCCAAAAACAACAACAATGCCAACAATACAAGGAAGGTGCTGGGTGACTTTACTGTACCTACTCCCGACTTCTATGGGAGAAACATCTCTATCCCTGCCATTGGAGTAAACAATTTTGAGCATAAGCCTCAATTAGTTTCTCTAATGCAACAGAATTGCAAGTTCCATGGACTTCTATTGGAAGATCCTCATCAATTTTTAGCTGAATTCTTGCAAATCTGTGACACTGTCAAGACCAATGGGGTTGACCCTGAGGTCTACAGACTTATGCTATTCCCGTTTGCTGTAAGAGACAGAGCTAGGATATGGTTAGACTCACAACCTAAAGAAAGCCTGAACTCTTGGAAAAAGCTAGTCAATGCCTTCTTGGCAAAGTTCTTTCCACCTCAAAAAATTAAGTAAGCTTAGAGTGGAAGTCCAAACCTTCTGACAGAAGGAAGGAGAATCCCTCTATGAAGCTTGGAAAAGATACAAACAATTGATCAGAAAGTGTCCTTCTGACATGCTTTCTGAATGGAGCATCATAAGAATCTTCTATGATGGTCTGTCTGAACTGTCCAAGATGTCTTTGGATAGCTCTGCTGGAGGATCTATTCATCTGAAGAAGATGCCTACAGAAGCTCAAGAACTGATTGAAATGGTTGCAAATAACCAATTCATGTACACTTCTGAAAGGAATCCTGTGAACAATGGAACAAATCAGAAGAAAGGAGTTCTTGAGATTGATATTCTGAATGCCATATTGGATCAGAACAAAATATTGACTCAGCAAGTCAATTTGATTTCTCAAAGTCTGTCTGGAATGCAAAATGCACCAGGCAGTACTAAGGATGCTTCATTTGAAGAAGAAGCTTATGATCCTGAGAACCCTTCAATGGAAGAGGTGAATTACATGGGAGAACCCTATGGAAACACCTATAATTCTTCATGGAGAAATCATCCAAATCTCTCATGGAAGGATCAACAGAGACCTCAACAAGGTTTCAACAACAATAATAGTGGAAGAAACAGGTTTAGCAATGGCAAGCCTTATCCATCATCTTCTCAGCAACAGACAGAGAATTCTAAGCAGAACCACTCTGACTTAGCAACCATGGTCTCTGATCTAATCAAAACCACTCAAAGTTTCATGACTGAAACAAGGTCCTCCATTAGAAACTTGGAGGCACAAGTGAGACAGCTGAGCAAGAAAATTACTGAACTCCCTCCTAGTACTCTTCCAAGCAATACAGAAGATAATCCAAAAGGAGAATGCAAGGCCATTAACATGACCTACATGGCCGAACCAGGAGAGGAGGAAGTGGCAGTGAACGCCACTGAGGAAGACCTTAATGGACACCCACTGGCCTCCAATGAGTTCCCTAATGAGGAACCATGGGAATCTGAGGCTCACACTGAGACCATAGAGATCCCATTGGATTTACTTCTGCCATTCATGAGCTCTGATGAGTATTCTTCCTCTGAAGAGGATGAATATGTCACTGAAGAGCAAGTTGCTAAATACCTTGGAGCAATCATGAAGCTAAATGACAAGTTATTTGGTAATGAGACTTGGGAGGATGAACCCCCTTTGCTCACCAAAGAACTGGATGACTTGTCTAGGTAGAGATTACCTAAAAAAAGACAGGATCCTGGGAAGTTTTCAATACCTTGTACCATAGGCACCATGACCTTTAAGAAGGCTCTGTGTGACCTAGGGTCAAGCATAAACCTTATGCCTCTCTCTGTAATGGAGAAGCTAGGGATCTTTGAGGTACAAGCTGCAAGAATCTCACTAGAGATGGCAGATAACTCAAGAAAACAAGCTTATGGACTTGTAGAGGATGTTCTGGTAAAGATTGAAGACCATTACATCCCTGCTGATTTCATAGTCCTAGAGACTGGGAAGTGCATGGATGAATCCATCATCCTTGGCAGACCCTTCCTAGCCACAGCAAAGGCTGTGATTGATGTGGACAGAGGAGAATTGATCATTCAAGTGAATGAAGAATCCTTTGTGTTTAAGGCACAAGGATATCCCTCTGTTACCATGGAGAAGAAGCATGAAGAGCTTCTCTCAAAACAGAGTCAACCAGAGCCCTCACAGTCAAACTCTAAGTTTGGTGTTGGGAGGCCACAACCAACTTCTAAGTTTGGAGTTGAACCCCCACATTCAAACTCTAAGTTTGGTGTTGGGAGGTTCCAACATTGCTCTGAGTATCTGTAAGGCTCCATGAGAGCCCACTGTCAAGCTACTGACATTAAAGAAGCGCTTGTTGGGATGCAACCTAATGTTATATTTTATCTATTTTCCTTTGTTATTTTATGTTTTCTGTAGGTTGATAATCATGAGAAGTCACAAAATCAGTTGAAAAAGTAAAAACAGAATGAAAAACAGAAAGAAAAATAGCACACCCTGGAAGAAGACCTTGCTGGCGTTTAAACGCCAGTAAGGGCAGCAAATGGGCGTTTAACGCCCAGTCTGACACCATTCTGGGCATTTAACGCCAGAAAGGGGCACCAGACTGGCGTTAAACGCTAGGAAAGGGCAAGAAGTTGGCGTTAAACGCCAGAAATGGGCACCAGCCCAGCGTTTAACGCCAGAATTGGCATAGAGAGCATTTTACTCGCTACTTGGTGCATGGATGACTTTTCCTTGACACTTCAGGATCTGTGGACCCCACAGGATCCCCACCTACCCCACCACCTTCTCTCTTCTTCTTCACCCATTCACCAATCACCTCAACCACTCTTCCCCAAAAAACCCCTCACCTGTCAAATCCCATCTTTCTCTTCACCACTCACATCCATCCTTCATAAAACCCCACCTACCTCACCATTCAAATTTAAACCACTTTCCCTCCCAAACCCACCCTCCCATAGCCGAACCCTACCCCTCTCTCCACCCCTATATAAACCCATCTTCACTCCTTCCTTTTCACACACCCTAAACACTACTTCTCCCCCTTTGGCCGAACCACAAAGCCATCCCCATCTCCTCTATTTCTTCTTCTTCTACTCTCTTCTTTCTCCTTTTGCTCGAGGACGAGCAAACCTTTTAAGTTTGGTGTGGTAAAAGCATTGCTTTTTGTTTTTCCATAACCACTTATGGCATCCAAGGCCGGAGAAACCTTTAGAAAGAGGAAAGGGAAGGCAAAAGCTTCCACCTCCGAGTCATGGGAGATGGAGAGATTCATCTCAAGGGTGCATCAACACCACTTCTATGAAGTTGTGGCCTTGAAGAAGGTGATCCCCGAGGTCCCTTTTAAACTCAAAAAGAGTGAATATCCGGAGATCCGACATGAGATTCGAAGAAGAGGTTGGGAAGTTCTTACCAACCCCATTCAACAAGTCGGAATCTTAATGGTTCAAGAGTTCTATGCCAATGCATGGATCACCAAGAACCATGATCAAAGTGTGAACCCGGACCCAAAGAATTGGCTTACAATGGTTAGGGGAAATACTTAGATTTTAGTCCGGAAAATGTAAGGTTGGCATTCAACTTGCCCATGATGCAAGGAAATGAACACCCTTACACTAGAAGGGTCAACTTTGATCAAAGGTTGGACCAAGTCCTCATAGACATTTGTGAAGAGGGCGCCCAATGGAAGAGAGATTCAAGAGGGAAGCCGGTTCAACTGAGAAGGCATGACCTCAAGCCCGTGGCTAGGGGATGGATGGAGTTTATCCAACGCTCAATCATTCCCACTAGCAACCGGTCCGAAGTTACTATAGACCGGACCATCATGATCCATAGTATCATGACTGGAGAAAAAGTAGAAGTTCATGAGGTTATAGCCCAAGAACTTTATAAGTTGGAATTGACATAGAGGGAGACATCCTCATTGATGAGGACAAGCCCATCACTAAAAAAAGGATGGAGCAAACAAGGGATCCCACTCATCATGAAATCCCTAAGATGCCTCAGGGGATGCACTTTCCTCCACAAAACTATTGGGAGCAAATCAACACCTCCCTAGGAGAATTGAGTTCGAACATGGGACAATTAAGGGTGGAGCACCAAGAGCATTCCATTCTCCTCCATGAAATTAGAGAAGATCAAAGAATCATGAGAGAGGAGCAACAAAGGCAAGAAAGAGACATTGAGGAGCTCAAGCACTCCATAAGATCTTCAAGAGGAAGAACAAGTCACCATCACTAAGGTAGACCTGTTCTTTAATTTCCTTGTTCTTTATTTTCCTGTTTTTCGAATTTTATGCTTATGTTTATCCATGTTTGTGTCTTATTACATGATCATTAGTGTCTTATTGTCTATGCCTTGAAGTTATGAATGTCCTATGAATCCATCACCTTTCTTAAATGAAAAATGTTCTTAATTGAAAAAGAAAAAAATTGCATGAATTTTGAATTTTATAACAGATTAATTATTTTGATATGGTGGCAATACTTTTGTTTTCTGAATGTATGCTTAAACAATGCATATGTCTTTAGAATTTGTTGTTCATGAATGTTGGCTCTTGAAAGAATGATGAAAAAGGAGACATGTTACTGAGGATCTGAAAAATCATAAAAATGATTCTTGAAGCAAGAAAAAGCAGTGAATACAAAAAAAAAGAAAAAAACGAAAAAAAAGGGGAGAAAAAAGGAAAAAAAAAAGAAGAAAGAAAAAGAAAGTTGTGATCCAAGGCAAAAAGAGTGTGCTTAAGAATCCTGGACACCTCTAATTGGGGACTCTAGCAAAGCTGAGTCACAATCTGAAAAGGTTCACCCAATTATGTGTCTGTGGCATGTATGTATCCGTTGGTAATACTGGAAGACAAAGTGCTTTGGGCCACGGCCAAGACTCATAAAGTAGCTGTGTTCAAGAATCATCATACTTAACTAGGAGAATCAATAACACTATCTGGATTCTGAGTTCCTATAGAAGCCAATCATTCTGAATTTCAAAGGATAGAGTGAGATGCCAAAACTGTTCAGAGGCAAAAAGCTAAAAGCCCCACTCATCTAATTAATACTATCTTCATAGATGTTTTTAGAATTCATTGCATATTCTCTTCTCTTTATCTTATTTGATTTTCAGTTGCTTGGGGACAAGCAACAATTTAAGTTTGGTGTTGTGATGAGCGGATAATTTATACGCTTTTTGGCATTCTTTTTAGTATGTTTTTAGTATGTTTTAGTGAGTTTTTAGTATATTTTTATTAGTTTTTAGTTAAAATTCACTTTTCTGGACTTTACTACGAGTTTGTGTGTTTTTCTGTGATTTCAGGTATTTTCTGGCTGAAATTGAGGGACTTGAGCAAAAATCTGATTCAGAGGCTGAAAAGGACTACAGATGCTGTTGGATTCTGACCTCCCTGCACTCGAAGTAGATTTTCTGGAGCTACAGAAGCCCAATTGGCGCGCTCTCAACGGCGTTGGAAAGTAGACATCCTGGGCTTTCCAGCAATGTATAATAGTCCATACTTTTCTCGATATTTGATGGCCCAAACCGGCGTTCCAAATCAGCTCAAAACTGTCCGGTGTTAAACGCCGGAACTGGCACAATAATGGGAGTTAAACGCCCAAACTAGCACAAAAGCTGGCGTTTAACTCCAAGAAAAGTCTCTACACATGAAAGCTTCAATGCTCAGCCCAAGCATACACCAAGTGGGCCCGGAAGTAGATATTTATGTCATTTACTCATCTTTGTAAATCCTAGGCTACTAGTTCGCTACATATAGGATCTTTTGCTATTGTATTTTCATCTTCGGACATCTAGTTCTTAGATCAGATCTTTAGATTTTTAGATCTTTTGATCACGTTTTGGGGGCTGGCCTCACGGCCATGCCTAAACCTTGTTCTTATGTATTTTCAACGGTGGAGTTTCTACACACCATAGATTAAGGTGTGGAGCTCTGCTGTACCTCGAGTATTAATGCAATTATTATTGTTCTTCTATTCAATTCAGCTTATTCTTATTCCAAGATATTCATTTGCACTCAAGAACTTGATGAATGTGATGATTATGTGACGCTCAGCATCATTCTCACTTATGAACGCGTGCCTGACAACCACTCCCATTCTACAAGCAAACAAGGCTTGAATGTTTATCTCTTGGATTCCTTAATCGGAATCTTCGTGGTATAAGCTAGAATTGATGGCGGCATTCAAGAGAATCCGAAAGGTCTAAACCTTGTCTGTGGTATTCTGAGTAGGACTCAATGATTGAATGACTGTGACGAGCTTCAAACTCCTGAAGGCTGGGCGTTAGTGACAGACGCAACAGAATCAATGGATTTTATTTCAACCTGATTGAGAACCGACAGATGATTAGCCGTGCTGTGACAGGGTGCGTTGAACATTTTCACTGAGAGGACGGGATTGTAGCCACTGACAACGGTGATGCCCAACATACAACTTGCCATGGAAAGGAGTAAGAAGGATTGGATGAAGACAGTAGGAAAGCAGAGAGACGGAAGGGACAAAGCATCTCCATTCGCTTATCTGAAATTCTCACCAATGAATTACATAAGTATCTCTATCTTTATGCTTTATTCATATATCATCCATAACCATTTGAATCTGCCTGACTAAGATTTACAACGTGACCATAGCTTGCTTCATACCAACAATCTCCGTGGGGTCGACCCTTACTCGCGTAAGGTTTATTACTTGGACGACCCAGTGCACTTGCTAGTTAGTTGTGCGAAGTTGTGAAATTATGTTTAGACCATGGTATTGAGCACCAAGTTTTTGGAACCATTACCGGGGACTATTTGAGTTGTGAAAAGTAGAGATCACAATTTCGTGCGCCACTTATGATCACAGGAAAAGTGTCATCTTCTCCCAGAAATTTATATTTCAGGAATGATAGTAGTGGTTTGTGCTCGGGTTTAGGAGGCTTCTCCTCTTCCTGAGGAGTCTTCAGAGGTTCTTCTATTTTCTCTGGTTCCTCCATATCAGGCTGAACATCTTTAAAGATGTCCTCTAGCTCTGATTCGAGACTCTCAGTCATATTGACCTCTTCCACCAGGGAGTCAAGAATATCAGCGCTCATTGTAACAACCCTAGTTTTTGAAAACCAAATAATTAGTTGTTTGTGATTTATTTTATTTGTTGATAATTTTATTTTAAGAAAATTATTTTGCTAAAGGTAATTAAATGGAGTTTCATGATAATTGAAGTTTAAATTAATTAGAATTTTTATATAAACTTTATTAGATATTTGGTATAATTGAAGTTATAATTTTGGTAATTGAAAAATAAGAAAGAATTGTATAACTTAATTTAAATAAATTCTATTTTAAATGAATTATGTTATTAATTTGAACTCCTAGAAATTATTTTATTAGAAATGATTAGATTGATATTTATAAATACTTTAAGTTTAAGTCAATTAATATTTATGTACAATTTTTAATATAATTAATTATTTTATAAATTGAAATTAAAATTTCAGAGATAGAAAACTAATAGAGATTTGTATGATTTAATCTAGAAAGTTGATATTTGAATTTAAATTGTACTTTACAAAATATAATTAACTTGTTCATTTTATAATGAAAATTAGAAATAATTGATTGAGCTTAGAAATATGTTGATAAATAGTGTTCCTAAATATTTTTAATAGAGTATATTTGATTCTAAAATTATTCTATTATTCAATTTTATCAAAATATCTATTTATATCTATCCATATTACTTTATAAAATCCCTAATTTCTAACCCTAATTACCAAATCAAACTCAAAAACCCTAATTTCCCAAATTGAAAACCCTAGGTTCCTTATCAGAAACCCTAACCTACCCATTTTCTTTTCCCTTCAGCTGCACCATAACCCCTTTCTTCCTAAAACAATACACCCATAAAACAAAGAAAGAAACGTACAAACGGAGAGGGAAATGAGAGAGATCAGAATCGAAGAAGAGGGAGGAGCCACGCCGCTACCGCACTCCGTCACATCCGGCCGTGTTTTGCTCGCCGTCGTGCCCTCCACCCACACCGAGAAGGAAGAGAGAAACAGAGGAGAGTGGCGTCGCGTCTGCTGCGAGCTCGCCACGGAGGAAAGCCGCCGTCGCCATCGTTGTCCTCATCATGACCTGTCAGCATCGCTGGAGCCAGCCGCCTTCGTCGCCATCACCGGCGTCTCACCGCCGTCGCTGTGGAGACCGAACGTCCTCGAGGAAGACTGAGATGAGGGAGAAGGAGCTGTGAACGCTGTCGTAGTGGTTGCCGTCGCCGCTGCCGTCCGAGCCACCGCCAGTGGAAGTCGCCGAACCACCGCACTGCCGTAGCTATCGCTGGGAAGGTTGTTAGAGCTTTCTGAGGATACTGTTCTGATTTCTGAAGCAATTCATCCTTGTCACTACTCATCTTTATCCCCTGTTCTGCCTCTGCCTCTGAATTCTGCGAGTTACCGGAGCCCTCTGCCACCGAGAAACAACATTCGAGCTGCCCAGGAAACCACCATTAGAACCACTACTATTTTGGTAAGCTTCACCCTGTTTTTGATTCTTCCTTGTTGCCCAATTTGTCTCTACTGTGAAGCCTGTCATTGAGACTGTTTGTATTAAACAAAATTATCACTGTGAGTTACTCTGCACCGCCGCAGTTGCCACCAAGGTCGTTGGTGCTTGTCAAGAGTGCTATTCTGGTTCTGAATTGATTAGTTCACGCCACTGCTGCTGCTGAGAGGTGATCAGAAATGCCGCTGCTGTTAGTTCGGTTCAAGGTTGCTGTTACCACTGCGAATTAAAAATAAAAGAAGGCTTTGTTGCGTTTGATTATCGAATTTCGGCTAGTCGAGGTAGGGGATTTAACGTTTTTAATTTAGAATGCCTACCAAGTTATTGGATAAGTGCAAATGGTTAACAATGGTTTAGAATTTCTTAATTGACATGAATGACCTGAAATGCATTTGAAATTTGTTAGTTAGTTGTTGTGAATATTTTGAGCTGTGATTGGAATTAAATGTGGTTGTGAATAATGATTAGTTTAGTGTAATTTATCCAGTTGATATATGCTAGGTTAACTATTGAAAAGTTGTCGTAATGATAATTGATGAACTGAGTTAGATTTGTGTTTGGTTTGGGATTATTGTGATGATGGTTGAGGTTGTGGAATTTGGAGTAAGTTTAATGATGTTTTAGTGCTTCAATTGGATTATTGAATTCAGGTTAAGGCTGTGAATGTCTTTGGGCTTTGTTGTGAATGTTTGAAGTTGTAATTGAAATTGTTTTCTCTGATATGGATGGAATTGTTGAAAAGTTCTGACTCTATGTGATTATACTGAATTAGTTGAGTTGTGTGGCTGAAATTATGATTGGAAATGATTGAGATTTTTTATTGGAACTTTGGTTGAATTAGTTGATTTTGTGAGATTGAATTATAAATTGTTTGATGAGAGATTATTGTGATTTTGGTATTTTGATGGGTCAAATTGAAACTATTGCTGTTGAGTTGGTTTATTGTAATGGGTTTAGTTAGTGATTAATTGAAGTTGGGCTTAAGGAATAATTGGAAGATTGAATCTTAAAATGTTGAACTAGTTGCTGAAAATCTAATTTTTGAAATTAAAAGTGACTTTGGAAGCGAATCAGTTATTCAACGATAATCGAAAGGGTAATAGAGTAAATGCTGAGTAAAGTATAATAAAAGTTGTTGTTGAGACTCAATTTTGAGAAGTTTGAATTAATTATAGAACTAGTTATGATTTTTCAAAGATAAAGTGTAAAACTTGATTTTCTGCATTATGTTTAAAAGAAGCCGGACACTTTAAAAAGCTATAACTATTTCTGTGATTATCGGAATTGTGTGAGACCAAGTCCGGATTGAGCTTGGGAATATAGGGAACTGGACTGCTGAATTTGAGGCTTTTTCACTAAGTTTATGATTTATGGTGAATTTTTGAGTCATGGATGTCAAATCTGGTTTTTCTGCTAAGTATTTAACACAGCAGCAACTTGATTTCTTTAATGGAAATTCTGCATTTTGAATTTTGAAATGGAACCAATTTTAAATGAAACTTTGGTCCTAATACTTTAATTTCATAAAAATTTAGAGTTGTTAGAGTTGTGGTTTTAAAGATTTGGATTTTCAAAGAAAGATGTTTTATGCAGTAAAAGTCAGGCTTTGTTTTCGAAGTCAGTAACTTTGAGGTTTTATAATTTTTAAATCTGGAATGATATTGAGACGCAACCAATTGGAATTGAAAACTAAGCATGTTTAGCATATGTGACTTAAATTTCAGGGCTATCCATGTTTTAATGAGTAAGTTATGGGACTTGGAAGAAGATAAGTTCATTAACTTTTAAAACAGAATTCTGAAGAAAATTAGTCAACTTCTAGATTATATAACTTCTTCATTAAAAATGATATTGACCTGAAACCAATTGGAAACGAAACTTGGATGAATGAAGTTGAACTGTATTAATTTTCAAAGTCATTGGATTTAACTTGGATTTTATATTGAATTTTGAATGTCACATGCTGCTGCTGTTTTTCTGGTTTTATGCACTGCAGAGCAGTCTCGGTTTTTCCTTTATTCCTAAGGCTAGAAAAATCAGAAAATTATTATCCTTAGTTTGTTAGAAAGCTTATTTCAAGACGACGCCTGGACATAAAGTTTGCGCAATTCCGAGTTCATTTGCTATATTAAAAATAGAAAAGAAGATAGGGTGTTGAGAATGCTTGAGTGAGAGTTATGAGTTAATAAAATTAAAGATGAGCCTTAGCGTTATATGGCTGATTCAATATTGGAATTCGCTTGTTTCTGAATTGAATTGATATTGGAAAGGTTGAAAAGAGTTTGGTAAACTGTTTGGTTGGGACCCGTAAGGGTGGCTAAGTCCTATTTTCAAAGGAGATTATGTCCGAATTTTTATAAAAGTATAAGAACTTAATCAAAATCAATATTTAAGGTTTATTTAATGATAATAACTTCAATGATTCTTTTAAGAAAAGATTATTTGGCATATGAGATTGTTGGCAAGGGCGTGGGTCTTGTCCCGCTTGCGTATTTGCAATTATGAAAGAAAAAGGAAAGCGTAATGTACTTATTGTATGATTATCTGTTGCTTGAAGCAACTCAAGAGATGTTTGTTTGTTGCTTGAAGCAACCCAAGAGATGTCTGTTTGTTGCTTGAGGCAACCCAAGAGATATTGTTTGCTTATTTGTTGCTTAATGCAACCCAAGAGATATTATATATATATTTGTTGCTCAATGCAACCCAAGAGATATTATTTATTTATTTGTTGCTTAATGCAACCCAAGAGATATTGTTTATTTATCTGTTGCCCTGAGGCAACCCAAGAGTAATTTTCCGTTCCCAAGAGTATATTTTCTGCGAGTAGAAAGCAGAGGCTGTCTCAATAGAGCTGCTAATAATTATATGCGCATTTATTTGAACGGAAAATCGATCCGGGAAATCGTGAACTCGTGACCGGATAAATGTCGGGAATGCAGGTGCTAACCGACACATGAGCTCATGGCCTGCACTAGGACTAGACATTCATCATATGCATCTATGTGACATTGTTTGGGTGTGTATATTGTAATTGGTTTGCCTAAGTGAGTAATTCTGTTTAATTGCTAATTGCTATACTTGATGTAATTGCTCTTGATTGTGTTTGAACCTCATTACCTGTGTTTGTAACCTCGTCCAGTTGCTAGAAAAGGTCTTCCTAGAATGAGAGTGGCACTCTTGCGCTCCTCCATTTCAGCACCAAAAAGTCAGTGGGAAAGGCAAATGGCCCAACCTTGACAATCATGTCCTCAATTACGCCTTATGGAATTTTAGTGGAACCATCATCAAGTTGGAGGCATATCCGGGTTGGTTTAACTTCATCAGTTAAACCAAGCTTTTTGATAGTGGATGCAGGTATCAGGTTGATACTTGCTCTAAGATCACATAGAGCTGGCTTGGTACAAGCATCCTCTAATGTGCATGGTATCATAAAGCTTCCGGGATCTATAAGCTTCTCTAGTAAGCTTTTCAGAATGACTGCACTGCATTCTTCAGTGAGGAAAATTTTTTCAGTTTCTCTCCAATCCTTCTTATGACTTAAGATCTCTTTCATGAACTTAGCATAAGAGGGTATTTGCTCAAGTGCCTCTACAAATAGAATCTTTATTTCATGAGTCCTGAGGTAGTCTACAAAGCGGGCAAATTATTTATCCTGTTCTGCTTGGCAGAGTTTCTGAGGATAAGGCATATTGGCTTTATATTCTTCAACCTTAGTTGCTGCAGGTTTACTTCCTACAGAATTGGTTGGAGAAGCCTGCCTAAGGGGGTTGTTATAAGCACTTGCAGGTTATTGATCCCCTATTGGCGTTTGAACGCCAAAATTGGGTGTTGTATAGGCGTTTAACGCCAGATTGCCACCCTTTTCTGGCATTTGGACGCCAGAATTGGCCATCCACTAGGCGTTTAACGCCAATTTTTCACCCTTTTCTAGCGTTTGACCGCCAGAATCATTCCTCTCTAGGCTCTTACTGTCCTCAGAGGGATTTTGGGCAGCGGTTTGGTCATTCTCTATTAGATGTTCCTTTCTTGGCTTTCTGTTGCCTTGAGTTGAGACATTCAGTGTCTTCCCACTCCTTAAATGAACAGCTTGGCACTCTTCTGTCATCTATATAGATAACTGCTGTCTTGTCTGATCCAATTGTGCTTCCATATTCTTGTTAGCATTTTTGGTGTCTTGTAACATCTCTTTAAATTCTTCTAACTGTTTTGTTAGAAAGAACAATTGATGATTGAGTTCAGCAACTTGTTCTGGAGGACTAAGTTCAGTGGATACTGCTTTAGCCTCTTCTTTCATGAAAGACTCACTACTTAGGTATAGATGCTGATTTCTAGCAACTGTATCAATGAGTTCTTGAGCCTCTTTAATTGTCTTTCTCATGTGCATAGATCCACCAGCTGAGTGGTCTAGAGATATCTGGGCTTTTTCTATAAGCTCGTAGTAGAAGATGTCTAACTGCACCCATTCTGAAAATATTTCAGAGGGGTATTTCCTTAGCATCTCTCTGTATCTCTCCCAAGCATTATAAAGAGATTCATTATCCTCTTGTTTAATGCCTTGGATGTCCAGCCTTAGTTGTGTCATCCTTTTTGGAGGGAAATATTGATTCAAGAATCTGTCTGACAACTGTTTCCATGTTCTTATGCTGGCTTTGGGTTGGTTGTTTAGCTACCTCTTAGCTTGGTCTTTTACAAAAAATGGAAATAGCAATAATCTGTAGACATCTTGATCCACTTCCTTATCATGTACTGTGTCAGCAATTTGTAAGAACTGTGCTAGAAACTCAGTAGGTTCTTCCTGTGGAAGACCGGAATACTGACAATTTTGATACACCATGATAATGAACTGAGGGTTTAGCTCAAAATTGCAGGCTCTGATGGGGGGGTACATAGATACTACTCCCATATGAAGCAGTAATGGGATTTGCATATGACCCTAGAGTCCTTCTTGACTGTTCATTTCCACTTAGGTCCATAATGGAGAAAGGGAGATGATGTGGATTGTAAATAAAAAATAATTTATTCCCCTTCCCCCTCTTTTTTTTTTTTGAAATTAAAGGAATTAAAATAAAGTAAAAAAATTTATGCAAGTTTCGAAAATTAAGAAAAGAAAAAGAAATAAAAGAAATTAGAAAACTAAATTAATTAATTAATTAAAAAGATTTGAAAATTTTTGGTGTGGATTTTCGAAAAATGGAGAGAGGAAGTGGTTAGGAAGTTTTGAAAAAGACATGTCTTAAAATTAACGATACTTGTAGGAAAATAAAATAAATAAAAGAAAAGTTTTTGAAAAAGATATGATTTTAAAATTTTAAATATTGAAACTTTCTTAACAAGAGAACACCAAACTTAAAATTTTTCAATCAAAATAATAAAATAAGACAAGTAATTTGAAAGTTATAAAAACAGAAAAAGATTTTGAAAAATTTTATGAAAGATTTTCGAAAAATATAAAAAGAAAATTGAAAAAGAGTTTGTTTTTGAAAAAGATTTAAAAAGATAATTTTTTTTTTTAAAAAATATTGAAATTTTGAATTGACTAACAAGAAACTACCAAATTTTAAAAATTTTGACCAAATCAACCTAAGGAATTCGAAAATAGTGAGTAAATAAAGAAAAAATATTTTTTTGAATTTAATGAGAAAAGAGAAAAACAATAAAATGACACTAAACTTAAAATTTTTAAATCAAAACAAAGGAAACAAATAAGAAAACTTTGAATGTTAAGATGAACACCAAGAATACTTTGAAGATCAAGATGAACACCAAGAACAAATTTTGGAAATCTTTAGGAAAATAAAAACACAAAGGACACCGAACTTAAAAATGTTTATACTTTGGACACTAATAATTTGAAAATGCACAAGAAAACAAGGAAAGACACAAAACAAGAAAAACTAAAGATCAAACAAGGAAAATAAACAAGAACAACTTGAAGACCAAGAAAGAACAAGCAACATAAAACTCAAAAATATGAAGAATAAAAAGAACATACAATTCAAAAAAATTGAAGGAAAATAAAAACATGCAATGGACACCAAACTTAAAACATGAAACTAAACTCAAACAGAAGACTCAATTTTAGTGACTCTAAATAAAAAAAGATAAATTTTTCCTGATCTAAGCAACAAGATGAACCGTCAATTGTCCAAACTTGAACAATTCCCAGCAACGGAGCCAAAAACATGGTGCACGAAATTGTGATCACACTTTTCACAACTCCGCACAACTAACCAGCAAGTGCACTGGGTCGTCCAAGTAATACCTTACGTGAGTAAAGGTCGATCCCACGGAGATTGTTGGCTTGAAGCAAGTTATGGTTATCTTGTAAATCATAGTCAGGAGATTAATAATAAAAATGATTTTGTTTATGAAAAGTAAATAACATGAAATTAATGATACTTGTGATTTAGTAATGAGGAACAAGTTGAGGTTCCAGAGATGCTATGTCGTCTGAATCTCTGCTTTCCTACTGTCTTCTTCCCCAAACACGCATGGCCTCCTTCAATGGCAAGCTGTATGTTGGTGGATCACCGTTGTCAATGGCTACCATCCATCCTCTCGGATGAAAAATACCAGGCACAATTTCTGTACGGCTAATCAATTGTCGGATCTCTCGTCTCGGATGAAAAATACCGGGTACAGCTACCGCACGGCTAATCATCTGTCAGTTCTCACTTGTGTCGGAATAGGATCTCTCTATCCTTTTGCACACTGTCACTGCGCCCATCATTCGTGAGTTTGAAGCTCGTCACAGTCATCCCTTTCCAGATCCTACTCGGAATACCACAAACAAGGTTTAGACTTTCATGATCTCAGGAATGCTGCAAGTTGGTTCTAGCCTCTACCACGAAGGTTCTAATCTCACAGACTCGGTCCGTGGATTAGAGACCCAAGAGATACGCACTCAAGCTGTCACCCAATGACTATGTTGAGCTCAGATTGAGCGGGAGTGGTTGTTAGGCATGCGTTCATAAAGTTGAGAATGATGATGAGTGTCACGGATCATCATATTCTTCATATTGAAGTACGAGTGAGTATCTTAGAATAGAATCAAGCGTGATTGAATAGAAAACAATAGTAATTGCATTAATCCATTGAGACACAGTGGAGCTCCTCACCCCCACCTATGGAGTTTAGAGACTCATGCTGTAGAAAATACAATATGAGATGTAAAATATTATGAGTTACAAAATGAATCCCTAAAAGTAGTTTTTATACTAAACTAGTAACTTAGGTTTATAGAAAATGAGTAACTAAGTGCAAATAGTGCAGAAATCCTCTTCCGGGGCCCACTTAGTGAGTGTTTGAGCTGAGCTTTCAAGCTTTCACGTGCATGCCTTAAATTGGAGTTAAACGCCACCCTGGGGGCCAAAACAGGCATTTAACACCAAGAAGTGTGCCAGTTATGGCGTTTTATGCCAGAAAAGGGTCTCTAGCTAGCGTTAAATGCCAGTTTGGGCCATCAAATCTTGAGCAAAGTATGGACTATTATATATTGCTGGAAATCCCAAGATGTCTAATTTCTAACGCAATTAAGAGCTTGCCAATTGAGCTTCTGTAGCTCCAGAAAATCCACTTTGAGTGCAGGAGGGTCAGAATCCAACAACATCTGTAGTCCTTTTTTAGCCTCTGAATCAGATTTTTGCTCAGGTCCCTCAATTTCAGCCTGAAAATTCCTGAGATTATTGAAAAACACACAAACTCATAGTAAAATCTAGAAATGTGATATTTGCATAAAAACTAAGAAAAATATAATAAAAAGTAACTAAAATATACTAAAACTACCTAAAAATAATGCCAAAAAGCGTATAAATTATCCGATCATCATGTATGCTTGCTTTGCGCGTACGCATGGATGCGTGCTACCAAGATCGGCACGAAGAAGCCAAAGCCAAAAGCCGGCGCATTTTCATGGCTAAGCCAGAACCTCATGGTCGCGCACGCGTGCTTTACGCATGCGCATGAATCGTAAAGCTCCTGGGACGCGTACACGTGCTGTGTGCGTACATGTCGATGCCACACCTGACTTTTAAATAGAAAACGTGACCAGTGATTTCAGGGCAGTTACAGATCCTGTTTGGAGCAGAATTCTGGCAGAAAAAAGCATAAGAAGACCAAGGATTGAGGGATCCACATCCATTCACACATTACACACATTTGAGATATTTTGTGTTAGTTTTTGGATGTTACATTCTAGAGTGAAAAGCTCTAACTTCTCTCTAGGTTTTGCTCTCTCCTTTTCAATTTCTCTTGGATTCCTTTAATGAGATCAATTGTCAATTCAATTTTACTTAGATTCAAGTTGTAGATCTAATTCTTCTACTCTCAATTAGTGCTCTTTTTGATTCATTCACTTTGGATCTTAGATTTGGACTTTGTTGCTTTGATTTGGATTAATGAATTGAGGAATTTCATGCTCTTTGATTTCAATTGTTTAATTGTTGATGATTGCTTGAATTAGATAGCTTGAAATCAATTTCCTTTCTTAATTTCATAATGTCTCTCACTATTGCTCATCAATTGTTTGAGAAAATGACAACCTTAGCTATGGAGTAGATTCCTCTTTCTTGGTTTAGGGGTTGAGTTATTGGAGACACTTGAATAATTAATACCATTTGTTGATTGCCAATTGAAGATTGTTAATTGACTTGTGTGTCACTAAAGCTAGACTTCCTTAGGGCTAGGTGATAAACCACTATTTTATGGTTTATATTGTGTTTTATTGAGTGGTTTTATCAACCTTTTCACCCACTTATTCATATGATTTGCATGTATTTACAATTCCTTCCTAAAAATATCTTATGATTAATAACATGCTTCCTAAGGACCTTTTTGTTGTATATTTTTATCTTCCTTCGTACCATTCGATGTCGTGATCTGTATGTTGAGTGTTTCAGGCTTCATAGGGCAGGAATGGCATAAGGAATGAAGAGGAAGCATGCAAAAATGGAAGAAACACAAGGAAATTGAGGAGATGACCAGCGAGAAGTCACGCGGTCGCATGGCTCACGCGACCGCACGAAATGGAAGAAATCAGAGTGACGCGTTCGCGTGCCTGATGCGACCGCGCGGATTGGAAGCTGCACGAATGACACGAATGCGTAGACGACGTGCACGCGTGATACGAAAAATGCTAAGTGATGCGATCGCGTGGACGACGCGGACGCGTGACGTGCGCGATTTATAGAATTACAAAAGTCGCTGGCAGAGATTCTGGGCCGCATTTCAACCCAGTTTTCGGCCCAGAAACACAGATTAAAGTCAGGAAACATGCAGAGAGTCAACATGCTATTCATAATATACTTTTTATAGTTTAGATATAGTTTTTAGTGAGGGAGGTTCTCTCCTCTCTCTAAGGTATTAAGATTAGGATTTTTAGAAATTAGGAATATTTTCATCTTCTTCAATTACAGGTTCAATGTTCCTTTTATTTGTTTTTTCAATTTAGTTTATGGATTTCTATATTCAACTCAACTTCTTTATTTAGCTATAACTGCCCATGTTACATTTGACATCTTTATCAATTCATGATTTTGAGGTATTTCAGTTATTATTACTCTCTTTTATTTATGTTACTATTGCTCCCAATCCGAAGACATTTTTGTTCCAGTAGATTCACTTTTCTCCTTTTGGTCTTGGTTAAGAAATCAGTAACTCAGGAGTTATTAGACTCAACATGATCGATAATTGCTATCTTTGCTAATTATCTTGAACTTCTATAATCTCAATCTTTTTCTAGGAATTAACTAGGATTTGAAGATCAAACTAATTAATCACTTGACCTTCCCTTGCACTAGCAAAGGATAACTAAGTGGAATTAAGATTCAATTTTCATCATCATTGATAAGGATAACTAGGATAGGACTTCCAATTTCTCATACTGTGCCAAAAGTTTATTTTACAGTCATTTATTTATTTTACCTACCATTTAAATTACTTGTTCCTCATCTTTAAAACCCCGATTTACAATCTTCATAACTAATAATAAGAACATACCTCCCTGCAATTCCTTGAGAAGACGACCCGAGGTTTAAATACTTCGGTTATCAATTTATTTAGGAGTTTGTTACTTATGACAACCAAAACGCTTGTACGAAGGGATTTTCTGTTGGTTTAGAATCTATACTCACAACATGACTATATTTTTATAAAATTCTTTACTAGCAAAAATCCTAACGTCACTAGGGTAGGACTTCTGACTCAAGTTGATTACTTTCACTTGACTTCCCTCCATGATTAAGAGGTTAGCTAAGTAAAGCAATGACCAATTGTTGTCACAATTGATAAAAGCTATAATGTTGGAACTTCCAATACTCACCCTTAGCCAAGGCTTTTATCTTAATTGATTGTTGTTTACTTTTGTTAGCTTGAATTCTCACACTAAACTCTAAAACCACAAAAGACTTCCTAATCAATGATGTGCATTCTAAGGCAATTCCTAGGGAAGACGACTCGGGACTAATACTCTCAATTATTGATTTTAGATTCGTTTGATGTGAACTTGTATATCGGTTAGACTATACTCATGATTAGATTTATTGCTAATTTCTATACCAGCATAAAATTCTCTCATCAAGTAGCCCGAGCCTTCTCCCTCTCTACAGCAAGCTCTAATCCAACAACCTTTGCCTCAAACTCATCCTTCAAAACCTTCATCCTATTATAATCATCCTTGGTCTCTGATGAGTTCATATTTTTCGATATATTTTAGCTTGATTTGGATGGATTTTATCACAAAAACTAACACTTAGGCACCAAAATAGCATACTTTTATGTTTTGCCCCTAAATTGGACTAAAATTTGAAAACATGCAATTTTATGCTTGAAACGAGCAATTTAATTCCATTTTTATTCCATTTGATGCCATGACATGTTTGTTGAGTAATTTCAGGTCATAAAGGCAAGAATGGATAGCCAAAAGTGCAAGAAAGCAAGTAAAAGGGATAACACATGAAGAAATCGAGGAAAAGCATTTCTTTTTATGCATTTCTTTGCATTTTCACTAGTTTTGATCTTGTTGCCTTTTAATTGCATTAAATTCCAATTTTGATTATTGTTTAGTTCTTTGATTTCTTAGTTCTTTTAATCTTTCATTTGCTGATTTCAAAATCCCCTTTTTCTTAACAACCATGGAAGTGACCCTTCAATTGCATCCTAGGGAAGAACGACCAGAGGTTGAATTACTTTTAATCTCGGTTACTTTAATTTGAATTTAACATTTGATCTTGAGGATTGTTTGTCGGTCTAGACTATACTTGCAACGAGAGTCTATATCTAGTGAAATCCTAGATCCACATTGATGCATGAAAACTTGTCTCGCAACAAATTTTTCTTCGGCAAGTATACCGAATTTTCGTCAAGTAAAAACTCACAATAGAGTGAGGTCGAATCCCACAGGGATTGATTGGTCAAGCAACTTTAGTTGGAAGAGTATGCTAGTTGAGCTAAACAGAATGTAGTTTGAGAATTGCAGAAAATTAAATGGCGGGAAAGTAAATAGCAGAAAATAAAGTGCAAAATCTTAGATGGGGATTTGGGGGAATGAGCATGGAAATAAATAACAGAAAGTAAAGAGAATGGGTAAGATTAGAAATGGGGAATTCATTGGGCTCAGAAGATGTTTTATTCTCCGGATCAAATTCATTTTCATCTCTTCCTCAATCAAAGCATCTATTGATCTCCTTGGCTATCTTAGGTTATTGGATTCCAATTTCTTGGCAACCCAATCTCTCTAAGCTTAAATAATTTCCCAATTCATTAATTTAATTGCTCATGGGAAGAGATAAAGTTTGGTCACTGATTATACCACATGTATTTCCAAATCAAAGTGTTGGGAGGATTACATGTCACTATATCCGCCCAGACCCCAATTTGGTCCAACATGAGAAAGCATTTCTAGCATGATCTCCTCATCCCTTTTCCAAGGCTCAGAGGAGATCCAATTATGGAGAGTTTCTTTTCCAAGACAACTAACCAATTGAATTAAGATCGAAAGCTTTCTAGTAAATCAAAAGAGAAGAAAGAAGAAGAAGAATGAAAACTATAATTGATCCATCAAATTACAACAGAGCTTCCTAACCTAATGAAAGGGGTTTAGTTGTTCATAGATCTAGAAATGAAAAATGGCAGAAAATAATACATGCTTAGCTAAAAGTGCAGAAAAGTAAATATACAGAGAGTAGTTCTCCAAAGTGAAAAGCTTCTCTATAGTTCAAAATTACTCCTATATATACTACTCTTCTTGATCTTCTAGTGAGTTCTCCAAGTCCTGGATGTGGGCCTTAGATCCTGAGTTGAAGCAATTACCATCTTTAGTGGGCTCAGCTTGCAGAAAAGTGTGAGTTAGGCATGGGCGTTAGTGATGTTAACGTTAAGTGAAATTGTGGGTTCGAGAACGTTAGTGGCAATCACCTTTTTCACTACCGTTCCAACCCCATATAGCCCACGTTAACTCCAACGTTAATGGCACTAATGTGACCACTAACGTTGCCTTATGAACCTTCGCAAGCGTTATTGGGACTCACCTTTCCCAATAACGTTGCCTTGTGCCCCTTGTCCCTACGTTAGAGTTCACGTTAGTGTAACTAATGTGGCTCTTAACGTGGGTATGCCTCTTCTTCGAGAGCCTTAGTGACACTTACCTTTGTCACTAATGCTCCAAGCACCCCTACTCTTGACGTTAGAGCTCACGTTAACTAAGTTAACGTGGCCACTAACGTGGTAGTGAATGCCATCTCCAACGTTAGTGACAAAGGTGAGTGTCACTAACGTTGGCTCATCAATCTTAGCTCCATGTTAACTTTCACATTAGTGGTCTTAACGTGACCACTAACATGGGAATGCTAGTTTGATCCAACATCAGTGACAAAGGTGAGTGTCACTAACGTTGGCATTGTTCTTTTCTTCCACGTTAGAGTTCACATTAACTAAGTTAACGTGACTCTTAACGTGGCTCATTGCCAATTTTTGGAGCGTTAGTGGTGTTCACGTTTACCACTAACGCTGGAGCTCTCTTTTTCTCCACGTTAACTACCACGTTAACCTAGTTAACGTGGCAATTAACGTGGGCTTATGATGGCTTTACAGGCATTATTGGTGATCACTTTTCTTATTAACGTTGCAAGCTCATTCCCATTCCACGTTAGTGGTCACATTAACTAGGTTAACGTGGCTACTAACGTGGTTTTTCCTTGCTTCTTTTGTCCTGAAATCAAGCAAATAAAGTTCATCAAAGCTCTAGCCAAAGTCATGAGATTATGCATCATCAATTTGTCATTCAATTCTTGCAAAATCCTCATGAAATAATGTAAAATTCACAATAGGTGCTTGAATCAAGGTGTGAGTATATTTTCATCCAAAACTTGCCTTATTCTCTTAGAAAATGCATGAAACTACCCTAAAACAGTAAAGAAAAGGTCAGTGAAACTAGCCTAGATGCCCTGGCATCACAACACCAAACTTAAAGCTTGCTTGTCCTTAAGCAAGTACTGAAACATAGGAAGAATGGATGAAAGAACAAGAAGATAATATAGAAGTAGAATTCCTGGTTTATGGGGTTTCATGCATGGCAACTTAGGTTCTTTCCTTTACTAGGTTTCAGGCCTTTATCAAGTCCTTGGTCACTCTCTTGATTGCATCCTTTGAGACTTCTTTATTGTTGACCTTCCCCTTTTTTTTCAAGATTTATTGCATTCATCTTTTGGCTAAGTGCTCTGTAAGAGGGCGACTCTTTATGATAAGCTTTCAGTCAACACTCCCGAACCAGTTGGTTCAAGGTGGTAGGTGTTAAGACACCCCTAAGGACTTACTCCCTCAAGTCTCTTTCCCTCATACATACACACCACAGGCACATGGTTTGTTATTTTTCTTTCTTGAGACATTGGTGTCCAGCACCTCTTTGGGTTACTAAGTGTTCTGTAGCAAAGGTCACTCTTGATAGTGGACTTTTTCAGCTGATAATCCCAGATTAGTTAATCCAAGTTACCAAGTGATAAGGCACCCCTAAGAGCTTATTCATCCAAGCATATCCCTTGCACATGAATACCACAGACACATGCCTCAATCTTAAAACCCTTGGTGCTTAGCATTGTTTCTTATTGTGTTTCTTTCCTTTTCACTTTTATTGCTCTTTCTTTTTTCTTATTGGGATCTTATTATTTAGTTAATCTCATAGGATGTGTTTCAAGCATAGGATTCAGGATAGATAGTTGCCTTCTTTCCTTGTTGGTGAACCAACTTAGCTAACTAATCACCCTACCACAAACATTCAGAACTCACTTCACAAAATAACTCCACTCTTGTTCTTATCATAACATTTTTCTTTTTGATTAACTTAAAGGACATGCATACAAGTAAGAAAGATGAAGATGAAAACTAGGGACCTAGACTAGTGAGCATGGACCTAAGCAACAACATTTTAAAACATAATTGAAAATTCCTAAACTACTATAGAAGCATGTTCTGTTTCATACATGATTTTCCTTATTTAAAGCTTTGAAAAAGATAGAACTAAGAAGGAACTCCACCACCTTTCACTTATTGGAATGCTCATGTTCCCTTGTCTTGGGATCCTCCTTGATTGCTTGAGTCTCCATTCCCTTTGCGCTTCCCTATCAGCTTTTTCCAGAAATCAGCATCTTCCATCTTCTTCTTTAATGCTTCCTTTTGCTGTTTCACCTTCCCCTCTTCTTGTTCTGTTAAGTCCTTGCACTGCCTCATAACTTGAGATTCAGGATGCAAGTTATGCATATGCCCAGTCATATAAGTTAACTTGGCCTAAGTGTTTATGCTAAATTATTCTCGATGCAGTTGCCTTCCTTCATTAAGCACACTAAATTCGTTGAAGGATTTCATCTGAGCTATCTGGCGTTGGTTGAATTCTTGCAGGCGTTTGTCATGGCTTTCTTGCCTTTCGAACACTTGATTGATGGCTTGGGTGAGTTGGAAGTAATGCTCCTATTTCAACTCCATTTGCTATTTTTGCCACTCTCTTTGTTGATCCATCCAACTAGAGAGTAGTTTTTCTTGATGATTGGTGGATGAAATTGTGATCACTGTTCTTTGATTTGCATTTATTGTAGAATTGTGGAACTTAGGATTTTTGGCACGAGTGGACACAACTCCGTTCAACTAACCAGCAAGTGTACTGGGTCGTCCAAGTAATAAACCTTACGTGAGTAAGGGTCGAATCCACAGAGATTATTGGTATGAAGCAAGCTATGGTCACCTTGTAAATCTCAGTTAGGCAGATTAAAAAGTTATGGGTTCGAAAATTAATAATAAAGGGAAATAATAAAAGGGATAGAATACTTATGTAGATTCATTGGTAGGAATTTCAGATAAGCATATAGAGATGCTGTATGGCTCAAGGACGCCTGCTTTCCCACTGCTTCTACTCAATCCTTCTTACTCCTTTCCATGGCAAGCTTTGTATAGGGGTTCACCATCAGCGGTGGCTACTTTCAATCCTCTCGGGAAAATGATCCTATGCGGTTGTCAATCGCACGGCTAATCGTCTGGAGGCATCACCCATGGTTGATGGCTACATCCCATCCTCGCAGTGAAAACTAATGCTCACGCACTCTGTCACAGTACGGCTAATCACTGGTTGGTTCCCGCGCCTACTGGAATAGAATCCCTTGATTCTTTTGCGTCTGTCACTAATGCCCAGCACTTGCAAGTTTGAAGCACGTCACAGTCATTCATTACCGGAATCCTACTCGGAATACCACAGACAAGGTTAGACTTTCCGGATTCCCAGGATCCTACTTGGAATACCACAGACAAGGTGAGACTTTCCGGATCCTTATAAATGCCGCCATCTATCTAGCTTATACCACGAAGATCCTGTTGGGGAATCTAAGAGATACGCATTCAAGCTTTGTTGCATGTAGAACGGAAGTGGTTGTCAATCACGCGCGTTCATAAGTGAGAATGATAATGAGGGTTATCTAACTCATCACATTCATCATGTTCTTGGGTGCGAATGAATATCTTAGAATAAGAATAAGAGAGATTTGAATAAAAGAAAATAGAATTGCATTAATACTTGAGGTACAGCAGAGCTCCACACCCTTAATCTATGGTGTGCAGAAACTCCACCGTTGAAAATACATAAGTAAAAGAGGTTCAGGCATGGCCGAATGGCCAGCCCCCTAAAACATGATCAATAGCCTCTTAGGATGAAGAATAAAACAAAACTGAGACCAAAGATGTCTAATACAATAATAAATCAGCCTATTTATAATAAACTAGCTCCTAGGGTTTACATGAGTAAGTAATTGATGCATAAATCCACTTCCAGGGCCCACTTGGTGTATGTTTGGGCTGAGCTTGATCAATCCACGAGCTGAGGCTTCTCTTGGAGTTGAACTCCGAGTTATGACGTGTTTTGGGCGTTCAACTCCGGATCATGACGTTTTTCTGGCGTTTAACTCCAGAAAGCAGCATGTACTTGGCGTTCAACGCCAAGTTACGTCGTCATTCTTCGAATAAAGTATGGACTATTATATATTGCTGGAAAGCCCTGGATGTCTACGTTCCAACGCCGTTGAGAGCGCGCCATTTAGAGTTCTGTAGCTCCAGAAAATCCATTTCGAGTGCAGGGTGGTCAGAATCCAACAGCATCAGCAGTCCTTTTGTCAGCCTTTTTCAGAGTTTTGCTCAAATCCCTCAATTTCAGTCAGAATTTACCTGAAATCACAAAAAAACACAAACTCATAGTAAAGTCCAGAAATGTGAATTTAACATAAAAACTAATGAAAACATCCCTAAAAGTAGCTTGAACTTACTAAAAACTACCTAAAAACAATGCCAAAAAGCGTATAAATTTTCCGCTCATCACAACACCAAACTTAAATTGTTGCTTGTCCCCAAGCAACTAAAAATCAAATAGGATAAAAAGAAGAGAATATACTATAAATTCAGAAATATCAATGAATATTAATTATAATTAAATGAGCGGGACTTGTAGCTTTTTGCTTCTGAACAGTTTTGGCATCTCACTTTTTCCTTTGAAGTTTAGAATGATTGGCTTCTCTAGGAACTTAGAATTTCGGATAGTGTTATTGACTTTCTTAGTTAAGCATGTTGATTCTTGAACACAGCTACTTATGAGTCTTGGCCTTGGCCCTAAGCACTTTGTTTTCCAGTATTACCACCGGATACATAAATGCCACAGACACATAACTGGGTGAACCTTTTCAGATTGTGACTCAGCTTTGCTAGAGTCCCCAGTTAGTGGTGTCCAGAGCTCTTAAGCACACTCTTTTGCCTTGGATCACGACTTTAACCACTCAGTCTCAAGCTTTTCACTTGGACCTTCATGACACAAGCATATGGTTAGGGACAGCTTGATTTAGCCGCTTAGGCCTGGATTTAATTTCCTTAGGCCCTCCTATCCATTGATGCTCAAAGCCTTGGATCCTTTTTACCCCTTGCCTTTTGGTTTTAAGGGTTATTGGCTTTTTCTACTGCTCCTTCTTTTTCTATATACTCTTTTTAGCTCCATTTTTTTTTCGAATGCTTCTTCTTTTTCACTGCTTTTTCTTGCTTCAAGAATCAATTTCATGATTTTTCAGATCATCAATAACATTTCTCTTTGTTCATCATTCTTTCAAGAGCCAACAATTTTAACACTCATAAACAACAATATCAAAAGACATATGCACTGTTCAAGCATTCATTCAGAAAACAAAAAGTATTGTCACCACATCAATATAATTAAACTAAATTCAATAGCTATTTTCGAAATTTATGTACTTCTTGTTCTTTTGAATTAAAACATTTTTCATTTAAGAGAGGTGAAGGATTAATGGAATTTATTCATAGCTTTAAGGCATGGTTACCTACTAATGATCATGAAATAAAGACACAAAACATAGATAAACACAATAATTAAAAACCGAAAACAGAAAGAAATAAAGAACAAGGAATGAATCCACCTTTAGTGGCGTCTTCTTCTTGAAGGACCAATGATGTTCTTAAGCTCTTCTATGTCCCTTCCTTGCCTTTGTTGCTCCTCCCTCATTGCTCTTTGATCTTCTCTTATTTCTTGGAGAATGATGGAGTGTTCATGATGTTCCACCCTTAGTTGTTCAACATTATGGCTCAAATCTTCTAAGGAGGTGTTGAGTTGCTCCCAATAGTTGTTGGGAGGAAAGTGCATTCCTTGAGGCATTTGTTGATGATGAATTTCCTCATGTTCTTCTTGAGGGCCGTGAGGAACTTCTCTTGTTTGCTCCATCCTTTTCTTGGTGATGGGCTTGTCTTCTTCAATGGAGACATCTCCATCTATGATGACTCCAGCTGAGTAACATAGATGGCATATAAGGTGGGGGAAGGCTAACCGTGCCATGTGTGAAGGCTTGTCAGCTATTTTGTAGAGTTCATTGGAGATGACTTCATGAACTTCTACTTCCTCTCCAATCATGATGCTATGAATCATGATGGCCCGATCCACAGTAACTTCAGATCGGTTGCTTGTAGGAATGATGGATCTTTGGATGAACTCCAACCATCCTCTAGCTACAGGCTTGAGGTCCAGTCTTCTTAGTTGGACTGGCTTGCCTTTGGAGTCTATTCTCCATTGGGCGCCTTCCACACAAATGTCCATTAGGACTTGGTCCAACCTTTGATTAAAGTTGACCCTTCTTGTGTAGGGGCGTTCATCACCTTGCATCATGGGTAAGTGAAACGCCAACCTCACATTTTCCGGACTAAAATCTAAGTATTTCCCCCGAACCATTGTGATATAGTTTTTTGGATTCGGGTTCATACTTTGATCATGGTTCCTAGTGATCCATGCATTGGCATAGAACTCTTGGACCATCAATATTCCAACTTGTTGCATGGGGTTGGTTATGACTTCCCAACCTCTTCTTTGAACTTCATGTCGGATCTCCGGATACTCATTTTTCTTGAGCTTGAAAGGGACCTCAGGGATCACTTTCTTCTTTGCCACAACATCATAGAAGTGGTCTTGATGGCTCTTGGAGATGAATCTTTCCATCTCCCATGACTCGGAGGTGGAAGCTTTTGCCTTCCCTTTCCCTTTTCTAGAGGATACTCCGGCCTTAGGTGCCATTGGTAATGGAAAAACAAAAGCTTAAGCTTTTACCACACCAAACTTAAAATTTTGCTCGCCCTCGAGCAAGAAAGGAAAGAAAAGTAGAAGAAGAAGAAGAAGAGAATATGGAAGAGAGGGAGAAGAGGTGGTTCGGCTATGTGGGAGAATGTGGGTTGTGATGTGTGAAAATGAAGAAGAGTGGAAGGGTATTTATAGAGAGAGGGGAGGGTATAGGTTCGGCCAATTTGGGTGGGAATGGGTGGGAAAATGAATTTGAATTTTATGGAGGTAGGTGGGGTTTATGGGGAAGAGGGGGTTGATGTGAATGGTGAAAGGGGTAATTGGGAAGAGGAATTGAGGTGATTGGTGGAGGTTTTTGGGAAGTGTGATATGGGGGAGAGTGAAAATGAGATTTGGATTAGGAGAGTGTGATTAGGATTAAAAGAGAAGGTGGGAATATGGTAGGTGGGGATCCTGTGGGGTCCACAGATCCTGAGGTGGGGATCCTGTGGGGTCCACAGATCCTGAGGTGAAAAGAAATACCATTCCTTCACCATATAGGCATGTAAAATGCCTTCATGCATCATTCTGGCGTTCAAACGCCCATTGGTGCATGTTCTGGGCGTTCAACGCCCATGTAATGCATGTTTCTGGCGTTGAACGCCAGTTTCATGCTTGTTTCTGGCGTTCAGCGCCAATTTATCCTCTCTGTGCACCATCCTGGTGTTTAACGCCAGGTTGTTGCTTGTTTTGGGCGTTCAGCGCCAGAATGGTGCTCTGTTCTGGCGTTGAACGCCGGCCAGATGCACCTTACTGGCGTTGAACGCCAGTCTGCGCTACCTCCAGGGTGAAAATTTTTTTCTTCTGTTTTTGACTCTGTTTTTAATTTTTTTGATTTTTTTTCGTGCCTCCTCATGATCATGTACCTAATGAAACACAAAATAACAATAAAACAAAATAAAATAAAAATTAGATAAATAAAATTGGGTTGCCTCCCAACAAGCGCTTCTTTAATGTCAATAGCTTGACAGTGGCTCTCATGGAGCCACATGGTGATCAGGTCAATTTAGTGTGTAGTCCCAACACCAAACTTAGAGTTTGAATGTGTGGGCCCTTCTTGACCTTGAACTGAGAGAAGCTCTTCATGCTTACTCTCTTTTGTCACAGAGGGATGGCCATGTGCCTGAAACACAAGGTAGTCCCCATTCAATTGAAGGACTAACTCACCTCTGTTGACATCTATCACAGCTCCTGCTGTGGCTAGGAAAGGTCTTCCTAGGATGATGCATTCATCATCTTCCTTCCTAGTGTCTAGGATTATGAAATCAGTAGGGATGTAAAGGCCTTCAACCCTTACTAGCACGTCCTCCACTATTCCATAAGCTTGTCTTATGGACTTATCTGCCAATTGTAATGAGAACAAGGCAGGTTGTACCTCAATGATTCCCAGCTTCTCCATTACAGAGAGTGGCATAAGATTTATCCCTGACCCAAGATCACATAGAGCTTTTTCAAAGCTCATGGTGCCAATGGTGCAAGGTATTAAGAACTTGCCAGGATCTTGTTTCTTTTGAGGTAGAGTTCTCTGAATCCAAGTATCTAGTTCACTAATGAGCAAGGGAGGTTCACTTTCCCAAGTCTCATTACCAAACAGCTTGGCATTCAGTTTCATGATAGCTCCTAAGTATTGAGCAACTTGCTCTCCAGTCACATCTTCATTCTCTTCAGAGGATGAATATTCTTCAGAGCTCATGAATGGCAGAAGGAGATTTAAAGGAATCTCTATGGTCTCTAGATGAGCCTCAGATTCCTCAGGCTCCTTAATAGGAAACTCCTTCTTGCTTGAGGAACGTCCCAGGAGGTCTTCCTCACTAGGATTTTTGTCCTCCTCCTCCTTTGTGCATTCGGCCATATTGACTATGTCAATGGCCTTGCACTCTCCTTTTGGATTTTCTTCTGTATTGCTTGGGAGAATACTGGGAGGAGTTTCAATAACTTTCTTACTCAGCTGGCCCACTTGTGCCTCCAGATTTCTAATGGAGGATCTTGTTTCATTCATGAAACTGAAAGTGGCCTTTGACAGATCAGAGACTATATTGGCTAAATTAGAATTGTTTTGTTCAGAGTTCTCTGTCTGTTGCTGAGAAGATGATGGATATGGCTTACTATTGTTCAGCCTATTGCGTCCACCATTGTTAAAGCCTTGTTGAGGCTTTTGTTGATCTTTCCAGGAGAAATTTGGATGATTTCTCCATGATGAGTTATAGGTGTTTCCATAAGGTTCACCCATGTAATTAACCTCTGCCATGGCAGGGTTCTCAGGATCATAGGCTTCTTCAGAAGCTGCCTCTCTAGTACTGTTGGATGCATGTTGCAATCCATTCAGATTTTGAGAGATCATGTTGACTTGTTGAGTCAACACTTTGTTCTGAGCCAATATGGCATTCAGAGTATCAATTTCAAGAACTCCTTTCTTTTGAGGTACCCCATTGTTTACGGAATTCCTCTCAGAAGTGTACATGAACTGGTTATTTGCAACCATGTCAATGAGTTCTTGAGCCTCTTCAGGCGTTTTCTTCAGGTGAATAGATCCACCTGCAGAATGGTCCAATGACATTTTCGAAAATTCAGAGAGGCCATAATAGAATATATCTAATATGGTCCATTCTGAAAACATGTCAGATGGACATCTTTTGGTCAGCTGCTTGTATCTTTCCCAAGCTTCATAGAGGGATTCACCATCTTTTTGTTTGAAGGTTTGAACATCCACTCTCAGCTTGCTCAGCTTTTGAGTGGGAAAGAATTTATCTAAGAAGGCAGTGACCAGCTTATCCTATGAGTCCAGGCTATCCTTGGGTTGTGAATCCAACCATACTCTAGCTCTGTCTCTTACAGCAAAAGGGAAAAGCATGAGTCTGTAGACTTCAGGATCAACTCCATTCGTCTTTACAGTCTCACAGATCTGCAAGAACTCAGTTAAGAACTGATAAGGATCTTCAGATGGAAGTCCATAAAACTTGCAGTTTTGTTGCATTAAAGCAACTAGTTGAGGCTTAAGCTCAAAGTTATTGGCTCCAATGGCAGGAATGGAGATGCTTCTTCCATCAAACTTGGACGTTGGCTTAGTGAAGTCACCAAGTATTCTTCTTGCATTATTATTATTATTTTCAGCTGCCATCTCTTTCTCTTGTTCGAAAATTTCTAGAAGGTTTCTTCTGGATTGTTGTAATTTAGCTTCTCTTAATTTTCTCTTCAGAGTCCTTTCAGGTTCTGGATCAATCTCAACAAGAGTGCCTTTATCCTTGTTCCTGCTCATATGAAAGAGGAGAGAACAAGAAAAGAAAGAGGAATCCTCTATGTCACAGTATAGAGATTCCTTTATGTTAGTAGAAAAAGAAGGGAGTAGAAGAATGAAGAAGAATTCGGATTTTTAGATGAAGAGAGGTGAAGAGAAGTGTTAGTAAATAATTAATTAAATAAAATAAGAAAAGAGAGGGAGAATTTTCGAAAATAATTTTGAAAAAGGGGTTAGCAATTTTTGAAAATTAAAGATAAGATAAGATTAAAATTAAAATTTAAAACAAAAAGAATTTTTGAAAAAGAGAGGGAGAATTTTCGAAAATTAGAGAGGGAAAAGTAGTTAGGTGGTTTTGAAAAAGATAAGAAATAAACAAAAAGTTAGTTAGTTTGATTGAAAAAGATATGAAGTCAAATTTTGAAAAAGATAAGAGGATAAGAAGTTAGATAAGATATTTTGAAATCAAATTTTGAAAAAGATAAAATTTTTGAAAAAGATAAGATAAAAGATAAAAAGATAAGATAAAAATTTTAATAAAAAGATATTTTGGAAAAGGTTTAATTTTTTTTAAAAAGACTCAACTAACAAGAAACTACAAGATAAGATTCTAGAACTTAAAGATTGAACCTTTCTTAACAAGAAAGTAACAAACTTCAAATTTTTGAACCAATCACATTAATTGTTAGCTAATTTTCGAAAATTTGATATAAAGATAAGAAAAAGATTTTGAAAATATTTTGAAAAAGATTTTTGAAATTTTCGAAATTTATAAAAAATGAAAAAAGATATGATTTTTGAAAAAGATTTTGAAAAGATAAGATTTTTTAAAATTGAAATTTTGACTTGACTTATAAGAAACAACTAATTTTAAAAATTTTTGACCAAGTCAACCCAAAATTTCGAAAATTTGGAGGAAAATAAGGAAAAGATATATTTTTTTTGATTTTTTGAATATTTTAATTATGAGAAAGAAAAACAACAAAAATACTCAATGCATGAAATTTTTAGATCAAAACAATGAATGCATGCAAGAATGCTATGAATGTCAAGATGAACACTAAGAACACTTTGAAGATCATGATGAACATCAAGAACATTATTTTGAAAAATTTTTGATGCAAAGAAAACATGCAAGACACCTAACTTAGAAATCTTTAATGCATGGAAAATATGAATGCAAAAGTGCACATGAAAAACAACAAACAACAAAAAACAAGAAATCATCAAGATCAAACAAGAAGACTTATCAAGAACAACTTGAAGATCATGAAGAACACTATGAATGCATGAGATTTTCGAAAAATGCAAGAAAAATTTTAAAAGCATGCAATTGACACCAAACTTAAAAATTAACACAAGACTCAAACAAGAACACAAAATATTTTTTATTTTTATGATTTTCTAATTTTTTTTTGTATTTTTATTTTAATTTTTTTCGAAAATAAAGTTAAGAAAAACGAAAAATAAAAGAAAAATTTTGAAAAAGATTTTTGAAAAGAAAATTACCTAATCTGAGCAACAAGATGAACCGTCAGTTGTCCATACTCGAACAATCCCCGGCAACGGCGCCAAAAACTTGGTGGACGAAATTGTGATCACTGTTCTTTGATTTGCATTTATTGTAGAATTGTGGAACTTAGGATTTTTGGCACGAGTGGACACAACTCCGTTCAACTAACCAGCAAGTGTACTGGGTCGTCCAAGTAATAAACCTTACGTGAGTAAGGGTCGAATCCACAGAGATTGTTGGTATGAAGCAAGCTATGGTCACCTTGTAAATCTCAGTTAGGCAGATTAAAAAGTTATGGGTTCGAAAATTAATAATAAGGGAAATAATAAAAGGGATAGAATACTTATGTAGATTCATTGGTAGGAATTTCAGATAAGCATATAGAGATGCTGTATGGCTCAAGGACGCCTGCTTTCCCACTGCTTCTACTCAATCCTTCTTACTCCTTTCCATGGCAAGCTTTGTATAGGGGTTCACCATCAGCGGTGGCTACTTTCAATCCTCTCGGGAAAATGATCCTATGCGGTTGTCAATCGCACGGCTAATCGTCTGGAGGCATCACCCATGGTTGATGGCTACATCCCATCCTCGCAGTGAAAACTAATGCTCACGCACTCTGTCACAGTACGGCTAATCACTGGTTGGTTCCCGCGCCTACTGGAATAGAATCCCTTGATTCTTTTGCGTCTGTCACTAACGCCCAGCACTTGCAAGTTTGAAGCACGTCACAGTCATTCATTACCGGAATCCTACTCGGAATACCACAGACAAGGTTAGACTTTCCGGATTCCCAGGATCCTACTCGGAATACCACAGACAAGGTGAGACTTTCTGGATCCTCATAAATGCCGCCATCTATCTAGCTTATACCACGAAGATCATGTTGGGGAATCTAAGAGATACGCATTCAAGCTTTGTTGCATGTAGAACGGAAGTGGTTGTCAATCACGCGCGTTCATAAGTGAGAATGATAATGAGGGTTATCTAACTCATCACATTCATCATGTTCTTGGGTGCGAATGAATATCTTGGAATAAGAATAAGAGAGATTTGAATAAAAGAAAATAGAATTGCATTAATACTTGAGGTACAGCAGAGCTCCACACCCTTAATCTATGGTGTGCAGAAACTCCACCGTTGAAAATACATAAGTAAAAGAGGTTCAGGCATGGCCGAATGGCCAGCCCCCTAAAACATGATCAATAGCCTCTTAGGATGAAGAATAAAACAAAACTGAGACCAAAGATGTCTAATACAATAATAAATCATCCTATTTATAATAAACTAGCTCCTAGGGTTTACATGAGTAAGTAATTGATGCATAAATCCACTTCCGGGGCCCACTTGGTGTATGTTTGGGCTGAGCTTGATCAATCTACGAGCTGAGGCTTCTCTTGGAGTTGAACTCCGAGTTATGACGTGTTTTGGGCGTTCAACTCCGGATCATGACGTTTTTCTGGCGTTTAACTCCAGAAAGCAGCATGTACTTGGCGTTCAACGCCAAGTTACGTAGTCATTCTTCGAATAAAGTATGGACTATTATATATTGCTGGAAAGCCCTGGATGTCTACTTTCCAACGCCGTTGAGAGCGCGCCATTTAGAGTTCTGTAGCTCCAGAAAATCCATTTCGAGTGCAGGGAGGTCAGAATCCAACAGCATCAGCAGTCCTTTTGTCAGCCTTTTTCAGAGTTTTGCTCAAATCCCTCAATTTCAGTCAGAATTTACCTGAAATCACAAAAAAAAAACACAAACTCATAGTAAAGTCCAGAAATGTGAATTTAACATAAAAACTAATGAAAACATCCCTAAAAGTAGCTTGAACTTACTAAAAACTACCTAAAAACAATGCCAAAAAGCGTATAAATTTTCCGCTCATCACAACACCAAACTTAAATTGTTGCTTGTCCCCAAGCAACTAAAAATCAAATAGGATAAAAAGAAGAGAATATACTATAAATTCAGAAATATCAATGAATATTAATTATAATTAAATGAGCGGGACTTGTAGCTTTTTGCTTCTGGACAGTTTTGGCGTCTCACTTTTTCCTTTGAAGTTTAGAATGATTGGCTTCTCTAGGAACTTAGAATTTCGGATAGTGTTATTGACTTTCTTAGTTAAGCATGTTGATTCTTGAACACAGCTACTTATGAGTCTTGGCCGTGGCCCTAAGCACTTTGTTTTCCAGTATTACCACCGGATACATAAATGCCACAGACACATAACTGGGTGAACCTTTTCAGATTGTGACTCAGCTTTGCTAGAGTCCCCAGTTAGTGGTGTCCAGAGCTCTTAAGCACACTCTTTTGCCTTGGATCACGACTTTAACCACTCAGTCTCAAGCTTTTCACTTGGACCTTCATGACACAAGCATATGGTTAGGGACAGCTTGATTTAGCCGCTTAGGCCTGGATTTAATTTCCTTAGGCCCTCCTATCCATTGATGCTCAAAGCCTTGGATCCTTTTTACCCCTTGCCTTTTGGTTTTAAGGGTTATTGGCTTTTTCTACTGCTCTTTCTTTTTCTATATACTCTTTTTAGCTCCATTTTTTTTTTCGAATGCTTCTTCTTTTTCACTGCTTTTTCTTGCTTCAAGAATCAATTTCATGATTTTTCAGATCATCAATAACATTTCTCTTTGTTCATCATTCTTTCAAGAGCCAACAATTTTAACACTCATAAACAACAATATCAAAAGACATATGCACTGTTCAAGCATTCATTCAGAAAACAAAAAGTATTGTCACCACATCAATATAATTAAACTAAATTCAATAGCTATTTTCGAAATTTATGTACTTCTTGTTCTTTTGAATTAAAACATTTTTCATTTAAGAGAGGTGAAGGATTAATGGAATTTATTCATAGCTTTAAGGCATGGTTACCTACTAATGATCATGAAATAAAGACACAAAACATAGATAAACACAATAATTAAAAACCGAAAACAGAAAGAAATAAAGAACAAGGAATGAATCCACCTTTAGTGGCGTCTTCTTCTTGAAGGACCAATGATGTTCTTAAGCTCTTCTATGTCCCTTCCTTGCCTTTGTTGCTCCTCCCTCATTGCTCTTTGATCTTCTCTTATTTCTTGGAGAATGATGGAGTGTTCATGATGTTCCACCCTTAGTTGTTCAACATTATGGCTCAAATCTTCTAAGGAGGTGTTGAGTTGCTCCCAATAGTTGTTGGGAGGAAAGTGCATTCCTTGAGGCATTTGTTGATGATGAATTTCCTCATGTTCTTCTTGAGGGCCGTGAGAAACTTCTCTTGTTTGCTCCATCCTTTTCTTGGTGATGGGCTTGTCTTCTTCAATGGAGACATCTCCATCTATGATGACTCCAGCTGAGTAACATAGATGGCATATAAGGTGGGGGAAGGCTAACCGTGCTATGTGTGAAGGCTTGTCAGCTATTTTGTAGAGTTCATTGGAGATGACTTCATGAACTTCTACTTCCTCTCCAATCATGATGCTATGAATCATGATGGCCCGATCCACAGTAACTTCAGATCGGTTGCTTGTAGGAATGATGGATCTTTGGATGAACTCCAACCATCCTCTAGCTACAGGCTTGAGGTCCAGTCTTCTTAGTTGGACTGGCTTGCCTTTGGAGTCTATTCTCCATTGGGCGCCTTCCACACAAATGTCCATTAGGACTTGGTCCAACCTTTGATTAAAGTTGACCCTTCTTGTGTAGGGGCGTTCATCACCTTGCATCATGGGTAAGTGAAACGCCAACCTCACATTTTCTGGACTAAAATCTAAGTATTTCCCCCGAACCATTGTGATATAGTTTTTTGGATTCGGATTCATACTTTGATCATGGTTCCTAGTGATCCATGCATTGGCATAGAACTCTTGGACCATCAATATTCCAACTTGTTGCATGGGGTTGGTTATGACTTCCCAACCTCTTCTTTGAACTTCATGTCGGATCTCCGGATACTCATTTTTCTTGAGCTTGAAAGGGACCTCAGGGATCACTTTCTTCTTTGCCACAACATCATAGAAGTGGTCTTGATGGCTCTTGGAGATGAATCTTTCCATCTCCCATGACTCGGAGGTGGAAGCTTTTGCCTTCCCTTTCCCTTTTCTAGAGGATACTCCGGCCTTAGGTGCCATTGGTAATGGAAAAACAAAAAGCTTAAGCTTTTACCACACCAAACTTAAAATTTTGCTCGCCCTCGAGCAAGAAAGGAAAGAAAAGTAGAAGAAGAAGAAGAAGAGAATATGGAAGAGAGGGAGAAGAGGTGGTTCGGCTATGTGGGAGAATGTGGGTTGTGATGTGTGAAAATGAAGAAGAGTGGAAGGGTATTTATAGAGAGAGGGGAGGGTATAGGTTCGGCCAATTTGGGTGGGAATGGGTGGGAAAATGAATTTGAATTTTATGGAGGTAGGTGGGGTTTATGGGGAAGAGGGGGTTGATGTGAATGGTGAAAGGGGTAATTGGGAAGAGGAATTGAGGTGATTGGTGGAGGTTTTTGGGAAGTGTGATATGGGGGAGAGTGAAAATGAGATTTGGATTAGGAGAGTGTGATTAGGATTAAAAGAGAAGGTGGGAATATGGTAGGTGGGGATCCTGTGGGGTCCACAGATCCTGAGGTGGGGATCCTGTGGGGTCCACAGATCCTGAGGTGAAAAGAAATACCATTCCTTCACCATATAGGCATGTAAAATGCCTTCATGCATCATTCTGGCGTTCAAACGCCCATTGGTGCATGTTCTGGGCGTTCAACGCCCATGTAATGCATGTTTCTGGCGTTGAACGCCAGTTTCATGCTTGTTTCTGGCGTTCAGCGCCAGTTTGTCCTCTCTGTGCACCATCCTGGCGTTTAACGCCAGGTTGTTGCTTGTTTTGGGCGTTCAGCGCCAGAATGGTGCTCTGTTCTGGCGTTGAACGCCGGCCAGATGCACCTTACTGGCGTTGAACGCCAGTCTGCGCTACCTCCAGGGTGAAAATTTTTTTCTTCTGTTTTTGACTCTGTTTTTAATTTTTTTGATTTTTTTTCGTGCCTCCTCATGATCATGTACCTAATGAAACACAAAATAACAATAAAACAAAATAAAATAAAAATTAGATAAATAAAATTGGGTTGCCTCCCAACAAGCGCTTCTTTAATGTCAATAGCTTGACAGTGGCTCTCATGGAGCCACATGGTGATCAGGTCAATTTAGTGTGTAGTCCCAACACCAAACTTAGAGTTTGACTGTGTGGGCCATTCTTGAAATTGAAATGAGATAAGCTCTTCATGCTTACTCTCTTTTGTCACAGAGGGATGGCCATGTGCTTGAAACACAAGGTAGTCCCCATTCAATTGAAGGACTAACTCACCTCTGTTGACATCTATCACAGCTCCTGCTGTGGCTAGGAAAGGTCTTCCTAGGATGATGCATTCATCATCTTCCTTCCTAGTGTCTAGGATTATGAAATCAGTAGGGATGTAAAGGCCTTCAACCCTTACTAGCACGTCCTCCACTATTCCATAAGCTTGTCTTATGGACTTATCTGCCAATTGTAATGAGAACAAGGCAGGTTGTACCTCAATGATTCCCAGCTTCTCCATTACAGAGAGTGGCATAAGATTTATCCCTGACCCAAGATCACATAGAGCTTTTTCAAAGCTCATGGTGCCAATGGTGCAAGGTATTAAGAACTTGCCAGGATCTTGTTTCTTTTGAGGTAGAGTTCTCTGAATCCAAGTATCTAGTTCACTAATGAGCAAGGGAGGTTCACTTTCCCAAGTCTCATTACCAAGCAGCTTGGCATTCAGTTTCATGATAGCTCCTAAGTATTGAGCAACTTGCTCTCTAGTCACATCTTCATTCTCTTCAGAGGATGAATATTCTTCAGAGCTCATGAATGGCAGAAGGAGATTTAAAGGAATCTCTATGGTCTCTAGATGAGCCTCAGATTCCTCAGGCTCCTTAATAGGAAACTCCTTCTTGCTTGAGGAACGTCCCAGGAGGTCTTCCTCACTAGGATTTTCGTCTTCCTCCTCCTTTGTGCATTCGGCCATATTGACTATGTCAATGGCCTTGCACTCTCCTTTTGGATTTTCTTCTGTATTGCTTGGGAGAATACTGGGAGGAGTTTCAATAACTTTCTTACTCAGCTGGCCCACTTGTGCCTCCAGATTTCTAATGGAGGATCTTGTTTCATTCATGAAACTGAAAGTGGCCTTTGACAGATCAGAGACTATATTGGCTAAATTAGAATTGTTTTGTTCAGAGTTCTCTGTCTGTTGCTGAGAAGATGATGGATATGGCTTACTATTGTTCAGCCTATTGCGTCCACCATTGTTAAAGCCTTGTTGAGGCTTTTGTTGATCCTTCCAGGAGAAATTTGGATGATTTCTCCATGATGAGTTATAGGTGTTTCCATAAGGTTCACCCATGTAATTAACCTCTGCCATGGCAGGGTTCTCAGGATCATAGGCTTCTTCAGAAGCTGCCTCTCTAGTACTGTTGGATGCATGTTGCAATCCATTCAGATTTTGAGAGATCATGTTGACTTGTTGAGTCAACACTTTGTTCTGAGCCAATATGGCATTCAGAGTATCAATTTCAAGAACTCCTTTCTTTTGAGGTACCCCATTGTTTACGGAATTCCTCTCAGAAGTGTACATGAACTGGTTATTTGCAACCATGTCAATGAGTTCTTGAGCCTCTTCAGGCGTTTTCTTCAGGTGAATAGATCCACCTACAGAATGGTCCAATGACATTTTCGAAAATTCAGAGAGGCCATAATAGAATATATCTAATATGGTCCATTCTGAAAACATGTCAGATGGACATCTTTTGGTCAGCTGCTTGTATCTTTCCCAAGCTTCATAGAGGGATTCACCATCTTTTTGTTTGAAGGTTTGAACATCCACTCTCAGCTTGCTCAGCTTTTGAGGGGGAAAGAATTTATCTAAGAAGGCAGTGACCAGCTTATCCTATGAGTCCAGGCTATCCTTGGGTTGTGAATCCAACCATACTCTAGCTCTGTCTCTTACAGCAAAAGGGAAAAGCATGAGTCTGTAGACTTCAGGATCAACTCTATTCGTCTTTACAGTCTCACAGATCTGCAAGAACTCAGTTAAGAACTGATAAGGATCTTCAGATGGAAGTCCATAAAACTTGCAGTTTTGTTGCATTAAAGCAACTAGTTGAGGCTTAAGCTCAAAGTTATTGGCTCCAATGGCAGGAATGGAGATGCTTCTTCCATCAAACTTGGACGTTGGCTTAGTGAAGTCACCAAGTATTCTCCTTGCATTATTATTATTATTTTCAGCTGCCATCTCTTTCTCTTGTTCGAAAATTTCTAGAAGGTTTCTTCTGGATTGTTGTAATTTAGCTTCTCTTAATTTTCTCTTCAGAGTCCTTTCAGGTTCTGGATCAATCTCAACAAGAGTGCCTTTATCCTTGTTCCTGCTCATATGAAAGAGGAGAGAACAAGAAAAGAAAGAGGAATCCTCTATGTCACAGTATAGAGATTCCTTTATGTTAGTAGAAAAAGAAGGGAGTAGAAGAATGAAAAAGAATTCGGATTTTTAGATGAAGAGAGGTGAAGAGAAGTGTTAGTAAATAATTAATTAAATAAAATAAGAAAAGAGAGGGAGAATTTTCGAAAATAATTTTGAAAAAGGGGTTAGCAATTTTTGAAAATTAAAGATAAGATAAGATTAAAATTAAAATTTAAAACAAAAAGAATTTTTGAAAAAGAGAGGGAGAATTTTCGAAAATTAGAGAGGGAAAAGTAGTTAGGTGGTTTTGAAAAAGATAAGAAACAAACAAAAAGTTAGTTAGTTTGATTGAAAAAGATATGAAGTCAAATTTTGAAAAAGATAAGAGGATAAGAAGTTAGATAAGATATTTTGAAATCAAATTTTGAAAAAGATAAAATTTTTGAAAAAGATAAGATAAAAGATAAAAAGATAAGATAAAAATTTTAATAAAAAGATATTTTGGAAAAGGTTTAATTTTTTTTAAAAAGACTCAACTAACAAGAAACTACAAGATAAGATTCTAGAACTTAAAGATTGAACCTTTCTTAACAAGAAGGTAACAAACTTCAAATTTTTGAACCAATCACATTAATTGTTAGCTAATTTTCGAAAATTTGATATAAAGATAAGAAAAAGATTTTGAAAATATTTTGAAAAAGATTTTTGAAATTTTCGAAATTTATAAAAAATGAAAAAAGATATGATTTTTGAAAAAGATTTTGAAAAGATAAGATTTTTTAAAATTGAAATTTTGACTTGACTTATAAGAAACAACTAATTTTAAAAAATTTTGACCAAGTCAACCCAAAATTTCGAAAATTTGGAGGAAAATAAGGAAAAGATATATTTTTTTTGATTTTTTGAATATTTTAATTATGAGAAAGAAAAACAACAAAAATACTCAATGCATGAAATTTTTAGATCAAAACAATGAATGCATGCAAGAATGCTATGAATGTCAAGATGAACACCAAGAACACTTTGAAGATCATGATGAACATCAAGAACATTATTTTGAAAAATTTTTGATGCAAAGAAAACATGCAAGACACCTAACTTAGAAATCTTTAATGCATGAAAAATATGAATGCAAAAGTGCACATGAAAAACAACAAACAACAAAAAACAAGAAATCATCAAGATCAAACAAGAAGACTTATCAAGAACAACTTGAAGATCATGAAGAACACTATGAATGCATGAGATTTTCGAAAAATGCAAGAAAAATTTTAAAAGCATGCAATTGACACCAAACTTAAAAATTAACACAAGACTCAAACAAGAACACAAAATATTTTTTATTTTTATGATTTTCTAATTTTTTTTGTATTTTTATTTTAATTTTTTTCGAAAATAAAGTTAAGAAAAACGAAAAATAAAAGAAAAATTTTGAAAAAGATTTTTGAAAAGAAAATTACCTAATCTGAGCAACAAGATGAACCGTCAGTTGTCCATACTCGAACAATCCCCGGCAACGGCGCCAAAAACTTGGTGGACGAAATTGTGATCACTGTTCTTTGATTTGCATTTATTGTAGAATTGTGGAACTTAGGATTTTTGGCACGAGTGGACACAACTCCGTTCAACTAACCAGCAAGTGTACTGGGTCGTCCAAGTAATAAACCTTACGTGAGTAAGGGTCGAATCCACAGAGATTGTTGGTATGAAGCAAGCTATGGTCACCTTGTAAATCTCAGTTAGGCAGATTAAAAAGTTATGGGTTCGAAAATTAATAATAAAGGGAAATAATAAAAGGGATAGAATACTTATGTAGATTCATTGGTAGGAATTTCAGATAAGCATATAGAGATGCTGTATGGCTCAAGGACGCCTGCTTTCCCACTGCTTCTACTCAATCCTTCTTACTCCTTTCCATGGCAAGCTTTGTATAGGGGTTCACCATCAGCGGTGGCTACTTTCAATCCTCTCGGGAAAATGATCCTATGCGGTTGTCAATCGCACGGCTAATCGTCTGGAGGCATCACCCATGGTTGATGGCTACATCCCATCCTCGCAGTGAAAACTAATGCTCACGCACTCTGTCACAGTACGGCTAATCACTGGTTGGTTCCCACGCCTACTGGAATAGAATCCCTTGATTCTTTTGCGTCTGTCACTAACGCCCAGCACTTGCAAGTTTGAAGCACGTCACAGTCATTCATTACCGGAATCCTACTCGGAATACCACAGACAAGGTTAGACTTTCCGGATTCCCAGGATCCTACTCGGAATACCACAGACAAGGTGAGACTTTCTGGATCCTCATAAATGCCGCCATCTATCTAGCTTATACCACGAAGATCATGTTGGGGAATCTAAGAGATACGCATTCAAGCTTTGTTGCATGTAGAACGGAAGTGGTTGTCAATCACGCGCGTTCATAAGTGAGAATGATAATGAGGGTTATCTAACTCATCACATTCATCATGTTCTTGGGTGCGAATGAATATCTTGGAATAAGAATAAGAGAGATTTGAATAAAAGAAAATAGAATTGCATTAATACTTGAGGTACAGCAGAGCTCCACACCCTTAATCTATGGTGTGCAGAAACTCCACCGTTGAAAATACATAAGTAAAAGAGGTTCAGGCATGGCCGAATGGCCAGCCCCCTAAAACGTGATCAATAGCCTCTTAGGATGAAGAATAAAACAAAACTGAGACCAAAGATGTCTAATACAATAATAAATCATCCTATTTATAATAAACTAGCTCCTAGGATTTACATGAGTAAGTAATTGATGCATAAATCCACTTCCGGGGCCCACTTGGTGTATGTTTGGGCTGAGCTGGATCAATCCACGAGCTGAGGCTTCTCTTGGAGTTGAACTCCGAGTTATGACGTGTTTTGGGCGTTCAACTCCGGATCATGACGTTTTTCTGGCGTTTAACTCCAGAAAGCAGCATGTACTTGGCGTTCAACGCCAATTTACGTAGTCATTCTTCGAATAAAGTATGGACTATTATATATTGCTGGAAAGACCTGGATGTGTACTTTCCAACGCCGTTGAGAGCGCGCCATTTAGAGTTTTGTAGCTCCAGAAAATCCATTTCGAGTGCAGGGAGGTCAGAATCCAACAGCATCAGCAGTCCTTTTGTCAGCCTTTTTCAGAGTTTTGCTCAAATCCCTCAATTTCAGTCAGAATTTACCTGAAATCACAGAAAAACACACAAACTCATAGTAAAGTCCAGAAATGTGAATTTAACATAAAAACTAATGAAAACATCCCTAAAAGTAGCTTGAACTTACTAAAAACTACCTAAAAACAATGCCAAAAAGCGTATAAATTTTCCGCTCATCAATGATCCATCCTTTGAGCTTGGACATGTAGTTTTTATTCTTGTCCCTCCATATAGCTACTTGCCATATGCTCAATGGCTTCCTTGATGTGAAACAGATTTATGTTGGCTGGATCATATTGTCCTTCTTGCTGGTGCCCTATTTGTTGGGGTTCTTCTTGGTGAGGTTCTTCTTGGTGGGGTTCTTCTTGTGCAGTTCTTTTCCCTATCCGAAGTCTTCTTTGTTGTTGAGCAAGTGTCATATAGTTTATGTGTTGGAACGTGACTAGCCTTCCAGGATTCACCCATTGTGGATTGTTGTCTTCGAACACCACCTTGGCTTTCATGCATAGTCTCAGGATGGTGCTGGGGTACCAAAGTCTAGCACCCGGATCATTCTTCTCGACTGAATCCTAGATTCCTTCAGCTATAATTTCATGCACATTAACGCTTCCACCCTTCACTAGGCAATGTACCATGGTGGCTCGAGCAATATTGACCTCAGAATTGTTTGCGGCTAGAAGGATAGACCTCCTTACTAGCTCAAACCATCCTTTGGCTTCTGGGATAAGGTCTCCTCTCCTAATGAACCTCGGTCTCTTGTCCGAGTATCTTTCCCAATCAGACCCAATAACACACATATCACTCACAATTTCTTCAAGTTTATCTTCCTCGGGAGCATTACTTATTCTTACTTGATAGCTAAGCTCATTAAAATGTGGTGATTTCAGCTGAAGAGTCCTTGTTATAGCATTGGGGCTGAAGTCCACCTCTGTTCCTCTTACATAACTTTTGAAGGTGGGGGCCCTAGTACTGTCTTCTCTGACTGCATTTGCATAGAACTCTTTGATGAGGTTTGAATTTATCTTTGTCTCTGGGTTGGTGAGCTTTTGCCAAACCCTCTGTGCAATCTTCTCCCTGATCTTAGGGCACTCATCCTCGTTGAAATGGAATGTCAATTCTAGCAAGATTTTATTGTTTTTGATCCGTTCATATTGAAGCTAATGGAAGGCAGTCTTGAATCTCCCGGCATCGGAAGGAGGATGCTCCATGGGCTCCTTCCCTCTTCTCCTTTTAGAGCTGAATGAAGCCATGAGTGATGGTTGGTATGGTTGTGGCTCACAAGACGTGGCCAGAAGGGTGTGTATAGAACTTTTGGTGGAGGATGAAATGTGTGTGTTCAAAAGAAGGGAAGGGAGATGAATGAGAACAAGAAGTGTATGGAGAGGGTGCAAAATGAGGATCATTTATATAGAAGAGTGATGGGTGTTTGAAAGGTGTGGATTGCTAGTGTTGTTTTGTGATGGACGGTTGGAGTTTGGTATTGAATGAGCACAAGGATCACCCCTTTTATGATGGTCTTGGTTTGGCCTCCAAGGCTATCCACTTTCCAATGTTGCATGGCAACACTTTCCAAGATACTCCCCTTGGAGACAAGTGTATAAGTTCCTTGGCATAGTGGCCGAATCTCCCTTCCTTGATTGTCCTATCAAGTACCATTATTACCCTTTTTTTATTTCCTACACAAGACAAAAGGAATGCAAATGGTTAATTGAAATTATTGGTGGGAAAGATTAAGGTGTGAACTAGCTACTAAAAAAATTCTTTTTCTTTTGTTTTTAAAATATCTAAACAACTAAATGCTTTTCATGGATACAAATCAATCGACCATTCAAGTTCCCATGCATGCAACGTAGGTAACACCAAACTTGTTTGTGATCATATGGTGCAACAAGATTTGAAAGGGATCTTATACTATTGAGTGTGTTCAAGCCCTCTTGGTGTGCCTTGAACACTAAACTTATCATGTACTATATGTTGCATGTAGGGATGCTCATATTGTTTGTCGGAGTTGATTTAGAATCCATGAACTTTGCTTTATTACTACTATTAGAGACTAAAGAAAGAGGGTGTAGAACATGGGTTGCCTCCCATGAAGCACTTCTTTAGTGTCATTAGCTTGACGTTTGGTCCTTGTCAAGGTGGTTGGTAGTGCTTAAAATCTTCCCCCCTTGCAGTGAACATATTTCCATTGGCTTTGTTGAGAAGTTCCACATGTTCCAGAGATAAGATTTTATTGATGGTGTATACTGGAGGCAGCTGAGATGGAATAGTGGGGAGGTGAGGTGGTATAGATGGAAAGTATGTAGAGACCACTTCATCTCCTGGAGAGAAATCTTCTGTAGGGATTTTCTTGTTTTTCCATCCCCTTGGGACCTTTTTTCTTGTGTCTATTGATGTCAACTTGTTCCTTGTGGTTTCCTCTTTAAGAATGGTTTTGTTGCCTATCTCATATGACTCTGGTGGGTCTAGTTCCTTTTGGATTGCACTTGGTTGATGTTCTTTCTGATCACATTGGTTGTTAACCATAGGAGTTTTTAGGGGTAGTGCTTGAGGTCCCTTGTTTGACTCTTCCTTCAGCTCTCCTTTGTTATCATGATCTACTTCTTGTGAGGGTTTAAAAACATTGAAGGTGAGCTGTTCATCATGTATTCTCAGTAGTAGCTCTCCTCGCTCCATATCTATAAGTGCTCTGGCTGTGGCTAAGAATGGCCTTCCCAGAATGATGGGGTGAATAGGATTCTCATCCATTTCTAGGATGACAAAGTCTGTGGGGAGGAAGTAGTTCCCAACCTTCAATAACACATTATCAACCACTCCTATTGCCTATTTTTGAGTTTTGTCAGCCAATTTGATGATTACATCTGTGGGTGTGAGCTCATTGATTTGAAGCATTTTCATGAGAGATAGAGGCATTAGGTTGATACTTGCTCCCAGGTCAAAGAGTCTCTTATCAATCATTGTTTCTCCTATAGCACAGGGAACGTGGAAACTCCCTGGATCCTTTTTCTTTGTGGGTGACTCTGTTTGAATGAGAGCACTGCAATCCCTGTTCATCTTTATTGTTTGTCCACCCTTCAATGAACTCTTTCTGGCTAGTAGCTCCTTTATACTTGATGTAGGAGGGCATTTGCTGGAGGGCCTTAATGAATGGTATATTTACATCAAGAGATGCAAACATGTCGAGGATCCTTGAATACATTCTCCCTGCTACACCACCCTTAAGCCTTTGGGGAAAGGGTGCATATGGGTTCAGTATCTCCCTTTTCTTCAGCTCTTCCTTGAGTGTGAGTTAGGTTGCATGGTTTCTTTCTTCATGGTTTCCCTTTGGACTGTCTTGGAGGTGTTCTACTTCCTCCATACTCCTCTCATCACTTGTGGTGATCATCTTACATTCTTCCCACCTTACTTTCTTTGTTTCTCCTCTTGGATTCTTCTCTGTGTCGCTGGGAAATCCATCAGTGGGTTTGGGAATTTGTTGAGATAGATACCCTACTTGGGACTCCAGTCTCTTGATGTTTTCTCCTTGGTGATTTCTCCATCCAGAGTTGTAAGTTTTGGAGTATGGATCATGGATTTGTCTAGATGAGTTTCCAACATAGTTGGCTTGTTCCCAATCATATTCTTCTCCTATATTCACTCCTTCTTGAGCTGGTGATGAAGTGATGACTGCTGTAACTTGGTTTTCCTCCACCTTCTTGGTAAGATCTGCTAGCTGCTTGGTGATCATCTTATTTTGAGCTAGCAATGCATCCATGTGGTTCAGCTCCATTACTACTCGAGTGTTGCTTCTTTCAGAGGCATAGAAGTAGTCATTCTCAGCTACTGTTTCAAAGACATCTATGGCTTCTTCAATGGTTTTCTTCTTGTTTAGAGAGCCCCTTGATGAATAGTCTACAGCCTTCTTTGACTCATAAGAAAGACCTTCATATAAAATATGAAGTTGAACCCATTCATTGAACATATTTGGTGGACATCTTCTTGTTAAGTCCTTGAACCTCTCTCATGCCTCATAGAGAGTCTCACCATCTTGTTGCCTGAAAGTTTGCACCTCAGCTCTCAACTTGTTAATTCTTTGAGGAGGGTAGAATCTTGCCAAAAACTTGTTCACCACTTCTTCCCAATTTGTTAAGCTCTCCTTTGGAAAGGATTAAGCCACTTGGATGCTTTGTCCCTGAGTGAAAAAGGGAACAAAAGCAGCCTATAGACATCCGAGTGGACTCCATTAGACTCCACAGTGTCACAAATTCTCAGGAAGGTAGTTAGATGTTGATTGGGGTCTTCTTGAGCACTTGCTCCAAATGAGCAATTGTTCTGAACAAGGGTGATGAGTTGGGGTTTTAATTCAAAGTTGTTGGCATGTATGATGGGCTTTTGGATGCTACTTCTATAGTTTCCTGGAATTGGATTGATGTAGGAGTCTAGAACTCTCTTTTCTTGCCCAGCATGATTTGCAGGGCCTTCTCTAGCATGGTTGTGAGCTTCTCCTTCATGATTGTTTTCCAAATTCTCCTCCATGTTTGTTTCAAAATACTCTTCCTCTTCCTCAGCACCAACAACTCCTTTCCCTCTTGCTTCCCTCCTTAGTCTCTGGAGGGTCCTTTCAGGTTCTGAATCGAAGGAAGTTGAGGCTCCCCCTCTTCTCCCTATCATACAACTAACAAAGCACACAGCAAGAGATGAAATGAAGAGATTATTCTTGTTAGAGTGATTGTTAGTGTGAGTGGTGCAAATTATCAAATATTAGTGGGTTAGTGAGCAGAATTGTAAATAATAAAAAAGAAAGAAAGAAAACAGAGAAGGTATATGGGATGAGAAAGAAACTAAACAAACTGAAGATAAATGATGAGTGGATATCTTATACGCTTTTTGGGCGTAATTTCATGTAGATTTTAGTATGTTTTAGTTAGCTTTTAGTAGATTTTTATTCGTTTTTAGGCAAAAATCATATTTCTAGACTTTACTATGAGTTTGTGTGTTTTTCTGTGATTTCAGGTATTTTCTTGCTGAAATTGAGGGAGCTGAGCAAAAATCTGATTCAGGCTGAAAAAGGACTGCTGATGCTGTTGGATTCTGACCTCCCTGCACTCAGAATGGATTTTTTGGAGCTACAGAAGTCCAATTGGCGCGCTTTCAATTGGGTTGGCAATTAGACATCCAGGGCTTTCCAGCAATATATAATAGTCCATACTTTGCATGAAGATAAATGACGTAAACTGGCATTTAACGCCAGTTCCATGTTGCATTCTGTCGTTCATTAGCGCCAGAAACAGGTTGCAAGTTGGAGTTCAGCACCAGAAACAAGTTACAACCTGGCATTCAACTCCAAAAACAGCCCAGGCACGTGAGAAGCTTAAGTCTCAGCCCCAGCACACACCAAGTGGGCCCTAGAAGTGGATTTCTGCACTATCCATCTTAGTTTAAACAACTTTTAGAGACTTATTTTGTATCTAATGACATTTTTAGATCTGAACTTTGCACCTTTTGACGGCATGAGTCTCTAAACTCCATTGTTGGGGTTGAGGAGCTCTACAGCGTCTCGATGAATTAATGCAATTATTTCTGTTTTCCATTCAAACATGCTTGTTCCTACCTAAGATGTTCATTCACGCTTCATTATGAAGAAGGTGATGATCCGTGACACTCATCACCTTCCTCAATCCATGAACGTGTGCCTGACAACCACTTTCATTCTACATTAGTTTGAATGAGTATCTTTTAGATTCCTTAATCAGAATCTTCGTGGTATAAGCTAGAATCCATTGGCAGCATCCTTGAGAATCCAGAAAGTCTAAACCTTGTCTGTGGTATTCCGAGTGGGATTCTGGGATTGGATGACTGAGACGAGCTTCAAACTCACGAGTGTTGGGCATAGTGACAGATGCAAAAGGATAAATGGATCTTATTTCGACATGATCGAGAACCGACAGATGATTAGCTGTGCTGTGACAGAGCATTTGGACCATTTTCACTGAGAGGATGGGAAGTAGCCGTTGACAATGGTGATGCCCTACATACAGCTTGCCATGGAAGGAGCCTTGCATATATGAAAGTGAGAAAGCATTATGTTGCAGGAATTCAGAGGACAAAGCATCTCCAAAACTCCAACATATTCTCCATTACTGCATAATAAGTATTTATTTCATGCTCTTTTATTTTTTACAATTAAAACTAAAAATTATTATTGATATTGGTATCCTGACTAAGAATAATAAGATAACCATAGCTTGCTTCAAGCCAACAATCTCCGTGGGATTCGACCCTTACTCACGTAAGGTATTACTTGGACGACCCAGTGCACTTGCTGATTAGATGTGCGAAATTACATAGTGTGAAGTAATTTTTATGCACCAAGTTTTTGGCGCCGTTGCCAGGGATTGTTTGAGTTTGAACAAATGACTGTGATTCTTGTTACTTAGATTAGGAAAAGTTTGTCTTTTTAGTTTAGAGTCACTAGAATTGCATCTTCTATTATTCCTTTTAAAAATTTTTCAAAAATATTATTTTTCTTTAATTGAATTTTCGTTTTTTTTATGAGTTTAGTGTCATGTTCTAAGTTTGGTGTCAATTGTATGTTTTTCTTTATCTCTTAATTTTTCGAATTGCGTGTTCTTATTTTTCCTTGATCTTCAAATTGTTCTTGTCAATTTTTCTTGTTTGATCCTTGGTTTGTCTTGTTTTGTGTCTTTTCTTGTTTTTCTTGTGCTTTTTCAAATTTTTAGTTTTCAAAAAAGAAATTTATTTATTAAATACCTTTTTAAAACACGTTAAATTTATAGCTCAGTTGGCTAGAGTGTTGGCTTATGTTATTGGCAATTGGGTATCTTCTTTTTAAAACTTTTTCAAAAATAATTTTTTCTTTGATTGAATCTTGTGCCAAACTTTAAGTTTGGTGTTCTCTTGTTAATTTTCTTTAATTTTCGAAAATTTAATTTGATTTTCAAAAAATTTACGTTTAGTGTTCTTTCTTTTGTTCTTGTTGTTCTTGTGAATCTTCAAAGTGTTCTTGAGTCTTCTTTGTGTTTTGATCTTAAAATTTTTAAGTTTGGTGTTTCTTGGTGTTTTCCCTCCAAAATTTTCGAAAGCAAGAAACATTAGATCTAAAAATTTTAAGTCTTGTGTCTTTTGTGTGTTTTTCTCTTTCATCATAAAATTCAAAAATAAAAAAATTATCTTCTCTAACTATTTTCAAGCAAATTTTTCGAAATTTTCTATAAAAATTCAGATTTTAATTGTAAAAATTTTCAAAATCTTATCCTTCTAAGATAAAAAAAATCACATCTTTTTCAAAAATATCCTAACCACTTTTTCTCTCCTCATTTTTTTCGAAAATTTTTAAAATATTTTTTAATTTTATTTTTATTTTTTATTTTTGTTTTTATTTTATTTTATTTTATTATTTCAAAAATTACTTTTTTATAATAAAATAAATAAAATAAATCCACATCATCTCACTTTCTCCATCATGGACCTAAGTGAAAATGAACAGTCCAGAAGGACTCTGGGGTCATATGCCAACCCCACTACTGCTTCATATGGGAGCAGTATTTGTATACCCTCCATCGGAGTTAGTAGCTTTGAGTTGAATTCTCAGCTCATTATCATGGTGCAGTGGTGCACGAAATTGCAATCACACTTTTGCAATTCCGCACAACTAACCAGCAAGTGCACTGGATCGTCCAAGTAATACCATACGTGAGTAAGGGTCGATCCCACGGAGATTGTCGGCTTGAAGCAAGCTATGGTTATCTTGTAACTCCTAGTCAGGATATCAATAATTCTCAGGTTTAATTGTGAAAAGTAGAAGAACATGAAATAAGTACTTGTTTTGCAGTAATGGAGAACAGGTTGAGGTTTTGGAGATGCTCTATCTTCTGAATCTCTGCTTTCCTACTGTCTTCTTCTTCATACACGCAAGGCTCCTTCCATGGTAAGCTGTATGTAGGGTTTCACCGTTGTCAATGGCTACCTCCCATCCTTTCAGTGAAAATGTTCAACACGCTCTGTCACAGCACGGCTATTCATCTGTCGGTTCTCGATCATGTCAGAAAAGAATCTAATGATTCTTTTGCGTCTGTCACTAACGCCCCACAATCGTGAGTTTGAAGCTCGTCACAGTCATTCAATCCCTGAATCCTACTCAGAATACCACAGATAAGGCTTAGACCTTCCGGATCCTCAAGAATGGCTGCCGATATATTCTAGCTTATACCACGAAGATTCTGGCTAAAAAATCCAAGAGATATCCACTCAATCTAAAGTAGAACGGAGGTGGTTGTCAGGCACACGTTCATAGGTGAGAATGATGATGAGTGTCACAGATCATCACATTCATCAAGTTGAGGAGCAAGTGATATCTTAGAATGGAAACAAGCGTGTTTGAATGAAAAACAGTAGTAATTGCATTAATCCATTAAGACACAACAGAGCTCCTCACCCCCAACCATGGGGTTTAGAGACTCATGCTGTAGAAGGTACAATATGAAATGTGTAAAGTGTCATGAGGTACAGATATAATAGCAAAAAATCTTATTTATAGTGAACTAGTGACCTAGGGTTTACAAGAATGAGTAAATGACGTAAAAATCCACTTTTGGGGTCCACTTGATGTGTGCTTGGGCTGAGCATTGAAGCTTTCATGTGTAGAGACTTTTCCTGGAGTTAAACGCCGGCTTTTGTGCCAGTTTGGGCGTTTAACTCCAACTTTTGTGCCGGTTCTGGCGTTAAACGCTGGGAATTCTGAAGCTGATTTGAAACGCCGGTTTGGGCCATCAATTCTTGGGCAAAGTATGGACTATTGTATATTGCTGGAAAGCCCAGAATGTCTACTTTCCAACACAATTAAGAGTGCGCCAATTTGGCTTTTGTAACTCCAAAAAACCCACTTCGAGTGCAGGGAGGTCAGAATCCAACAGCATCTGCAGCCCTTTTCAGCCTCTGAATCAGATTTTTGCTCAGGTCCCTCAATTTCAGCCAGAAAATACCTGAAATCATAGAAAAACACACAAACTCATAGTAATGTCCAAAAAAGTGAATTTTAAATAAAAACTAACAAAAATATAATAAAAACTAACTAAAATGTACTAAAAACATACTAAAAACAGTGCCAAAAAGCGTATAAATTATCCGCTCATCACAACACCAAACTTAAGTTGTTGCTTGTCCCCAAGCAACTGAAAATCAAATAGGATAAAAAGAAGAGAACATACTATAGACTCCAAAATATCAATGAAACTTAGCTCCAATTAGATGAGCGGGACTAGTAGCTTTTTGCCTCTGAACAGTTTTGGCATCTCACTTTATCCTTTGAAGTTTAGAATGATTGGCATCTATAAGAACTCAGAATTCAGATAGTGTTACTGATTCTCCTAGTTAAGTATGTTGATTCTTGAACACAGCTACTTTATGAGTCTTGGCCGTGGCCCAAAGCACTCTGTTTTCCAGGTTTTTTTCGGATACATACATGCCACAGACACATAACTGGGTGAACCTTTTCAGATTGTGACTCAGCTTTGCTAGAGTCCCCAATTAGAGGTGTCCAGGGTTCTTAAGCACACTCTTTTTGCTTTGGATCACGACTTTAACCGCTCAGTCTCAAGTTTTCACTTGACACCTTCACGCCACAAGCACAGGGTTAGGGACAGCTTGGTTTAGCCGCTTAGGCCAGGATATTATTCTTGTAGGCCCTCCTAACCACTGATGCTCAAAGCCTTGGATCCTTTTTATTTTTACCCTTACCTTTTGGTTTAAAGGGCTATTGGCTTTTTTTGCTTGCTTTTTCTCTTTTTTTTTGTTTTTGTATTCACTGCTTTTTCTTGCTTCAAGAATCAATTTGATGATTTTTCAGATCCTCAATAATATTTCTCCTTTTCCATTATTCTTTCAAGAGCCAACAATTTTTACATTCTTAAGACAACAAATTCAAAAGACATATGCACTGTTCAAGCATTCATTCAGAAAACAAAAAATATTGTCACCACATCAAACTAATTCAACTAGTTTCAAAGATGAATTCGAAATCCTGTACTTCTTGTTCTTTTGTGATTAAAGCATTTTTCATTTAAGAGAGGTGATGGATTCATAGGACATTTATAGCTTTAAGACATGAACTTTAAATTTTATTAATCATGAAATAAGAACAAGACTCAAAGATAATTATAAGAGAAGACTAATAATAATAGAAAAATAGAAAATTAAAAACAGAAATTTAAATGACTTTAAAATTGATTCCTAATGATAGAGGTTATCACAGAGTTAGGACTCAACAACCTTGATTTTGAGAAGTGGATGCTCCCTCAACTTGTTGGGTGTTTGACCCTTCAAGGGAGAGCTTCTGGCGCTTCAGCTCCTGTAGCTCACGCCCCTGCTTCTCTTGTTCCTTCAGCAGTTTGCAGAGCATGCAGTTTTGATTCTGCTGTTCTTCCTTAAGTTGTTCCATAGCTTCTTGCAGCTTGGCAACAGAAGCTTCTAGGTGGGCCCAGTAGTCAATTTCAGGAAGTTCAGGGAGGAACTCCTGCGCCCTCCTTTTGATAGAGTTATCTTGCATTTGTCCTTCCATTGACTTCTTGGTGATTGGATGTTCAATTGGGATGAATGCATCTACTCCCATCCTCACCCCAGCATCTTTACATAGCAAAGAGATTAAGCTTGGGTAAGCCAGTTTGGCTTCAGTGGAGTTCTTGTTTGCAATTATGTAAATCTCACAAGCAATCAGATGATGAACCTCCACTTCTTTTCCCAGCATAATGCAATGAATCATCACTACTCTCTTGATAGTGACCTCAGAACGGTTACTAGTGGGCAAAATAGAACGCCCAATGAAGTCTAGCCAACCTCTTGCAACTGGTTTGAGATCTCCCCTCTTGAGTTTGTTTGGGACACCTTTTGAATTGGTTATCCACTTAGTTCCAGGGAGGCATATGTCCTCTAGAACTTGATCCAACCCCTTATCTACTCTCACCATTCTCCTATTAAAGGATTGAGGATCATCTTGTAGTTGAGGCAGTTTAAAAACCTCTCTTATTTTGTCCAGATGGAAGTAAATAGTTCTCCCTCTGACCATTGTTCTGAAGGTATGGAAAGCAGTTCCAGTCATTCTCTGCTTATCTGTCAACCACAGATTTGAGTAGAATTCCTGAACCATGTTTTTTCTAACCTTTGTTTCAGGATTGGATAGAATTTCCCATCCTCTATTTTGAATTTGCTCTTGGACCTCCGGATATTCGTCTTCTTTCAGATCGAATTTAACTTCCGGGATCACTGACCTTAGACCCATTATTTTGTGGTAATGGTCTGTATGTTCTTTGGTTAAGAACCTCTCTTGACTCCAAAGATTCTTTGGAGCATTCTCTTTCTTGCCTCTTGAATTGGTTTGTTTTCCTTTGGGAGCCATGGTCTTGATGAGCCTTAGCTTAGTGATCACGGAAAAGCACACCAAACTTAGAGGTTTGCTTGTCCTCAAGCAAAAGAAAGGAAAGAGGAGAGAGAGGAGGAGAAGCAAATTCGAATGGTGAAGAGAAGGGGATGGCTAAGGGAGGGGGAGGGATTTCGAAAGTTTTGAAAGAGATTTGAGAAGATATGGAAAGAATTTGAGAAAATACTTGAGTTTTTGAAGAAGATTTGGAAAGGATTTGAAAGAGATTTGAGAAATAATTTAGAAAATTGTTGGATTTTTGAAATTTGAGGGTGAATGATGAAAATTTGTAACATGTTTATGTAGAAAATTATGGGTCAAAACATGAAAGTGTGAAACGCCCAATTGGTGGCCATTATGGGCGTTAAACGCCCAGCCAGGCACCCTGGCTGGCGTTAAACGCCAGAAACCCCTTTATCACTGGGCGTGTTGCAGAACGCCGAGGATGCTGCAATTCTGGCGTTAAACGCCCAGAATGGTGCCCATTCTGGCGTTTAACGCCCAGAATGGTGCCCATTCTGGCGTTTAACGCCCAAAATGGTATCCATTCTGGCGTTTAACGCCCAGGATGCCCTTTACTGGCGTTTCCTTGCCAGCAAGCTCCTTTTCTCTGCTTATTTCACTGAATTCTTCTGTAACTCTGTGAATTTTTTCAATTTCAATGATCAACCTTGAAGAATATATATCAAACTTTTATAAAACAAATAACCTACTAATGACTGGGTTGCCTCCCAGCAAGCGCTTCTTTATTGTCTTTAGCTGGACCTTTACTGAGACTCATTCAAGCTTCAGTTTTGAGCTTTCCTGCTCAAAATTACTTTCAAGATAATGTTTAATCCTTTGTCCATTAACAATGAACTTTTTGTCAGAATCAATATCCTGAAGCTCAACATATCCATATGGTGACACTCCTGTAATCACATAAGGACCCCTCCACCGGGATTTCAGTTTTATTGGGAATAGTCGGAGCCTAGAGTTAAAGAGCAGAACTTTTTGTCCTCGCTCAAAGACTCTGGATGACAACTTCTTGTCATGCCACTTTTTTGCCTTTTCCTTATAAATTTTTGCATTTTCAAAGGCACTGAGTCTGAATTCCTCTAGCTCATTTAGCTGGAGCAATCTTTTTTCACCAGCTAACTTAGCATCCAGGTTTAGGAATTTGGTTGCCCAGTAGGCTTTATGTTCCAGTTCCACAGGCAGATGACAGGCCTTGCCATACACAAGTTGGTATGGAGAGGTTCCTATAGGAGTCTTGAATGCTGTTCTGTATGCCCACAGAGTATCATCCAAGCTCTTTGCCCAATCCTTTCTACGGGCAATTACAGTCCGTTCCAGGATTCTTTTTAGCTCTCTATTAGAGACTTCAGCTTGCCCATTTATCTGTGGATGATACGGAGTTGCTATTTTGTGGCTAATTCCATATCGGACCATAGCAGAGTACAGCTGTTTATTGCAGAAATGAGTGCCCCCATCACTGATTAGTACTCTGGGAACACCAAACCTGCTGAAGATGTGTTTCTGGAGGAATTTCAGCACGGTTTCGGTATTATTATTGGGTGCGGCAATTGCTTCTACCCATTTAGATACATAGTCTACTGCCACCAGAATATAAGTGTTTGAGTATGATGGTGGGAAGGGACCCATGAAGTCAATACCCCATACATCAAAGAATTCAATCTCTAAGATCCCTTGTTGAGGCATGGCGTAACCATGAGGCAAGTTACCAGCTCTTTGGCAACTGTCACAGTTACGCACAAACTCTCGGGCATCCCTATAGAGAGTAGGCCTGTAGAAGCCGCATTAGAGGACTTTAGTGGCTGTTCGCTCACTTCCGAAATGTCCCCCATACTGTGATCCATGGCAATGCCATAGGATCCTTTGTGCTTCCTCTCTAGGTACACATATGCGGATCATTTCGTCTGCACATCTCTTAAAGAGATATGGCTCATCCCATAGGTAGTACTTGGCATCTGAAATTAATTTTTTTCTTTGCACCCTACTGTACTCCTGGGGTATGAACCTCACAGCTTTATAGTTTGCAATATCGGCAAACCATGGTTCTTCCTGAATGGCAAAGAGTTGCTCATCTGGAAAGGTCTCCGAGATCTCAGTAGAGGGGAGGGACGCCCTAGCTACTGGTTCTATCCGGGACAAGTGATCAGCTACCTGGTTCTCTGTCCCTTTTATGTCTCTTATTTCTATATCAAACTCTTGCAGAAGCAACACCCATCTTATGAGCCTGGGTTTTGAATCCTGCTTTGTGAGTAAGTACTTAAGAGCAGCATGGTCAGTGTACACAATCACTTTTGATCCTACTAAATAGGATCTAAACTTGTCAATGGCATAAACCACTGCAAGTAACTCTTTTTCTATGGTTGTGTAATTCTTCTGTGCGTCATTTAGAACACGGCTAGCATAATAAATGACATGCAGAAGCTTGTTGTGCCTCTGTCCCAACACTGCACCAATAGCATGGTCACTGGCATCACACATTAGTTCGAATGGCAGTGTCCAGTCTGGTGCAGAGATAACTGGTGCTGTGACCAGCTTAGCTTTCAGAAGGTCAAATGCTTGCAGACATTCCTTATCAAAGATAAATGGCGTGTCTGCAGCTAGCAGATTACTCAGAGGTTTTGCAATTTTTGAAAAATCCTTTATAAACCTTCTGTTGAATCCTGCATGCCCCAGAAAGCTTCTGATTGCCTTAACATTGGTAGGTGGTGGTAATCTTTCAATTACTTCAACTTTAGCTTGATCCACCTCTATTCCCTTGTTTGAAATTTTATGCCCAAGGACAATCCCTTCGGTCACCATAAAGTGACATTTTTCCCAGTTTAAAACTAGGTTGGTCTCTTGGCATCTTTTTAGAACAAGTGCTTGATGGTTAAGGCAGGAGCTGAATGAGTCTCCAAATACTGAAAAGTCATCCATGAAGACTTCCAGAAATTTCTCTACCATATCTGAGAAGATAGAGAGCATGCACCTCTGAAAGGTTGCAGGTGCATGATGAGCGGATAATTTATACGCTTTCTGGCATTGTTTTTAGTATGTTTTTAGTATATTTTAGTTAGTTTTTATTATATTTTTATTAGTTTTTAGCTAAAATTCACTTTTCTAGGCTTTACTATGAGTTTGTGTGTTTTTCTGTGATTTCAGGTATTTTCTGGCTGAAACTGAGGGACCTGAGCAAAAATCTGATTCAGAGGCTAAAAAGGACTGCAGATGCTACTGGATTCTGACCTCCCTGCATTCAAAGTGGATTTTCTGGAGCTATAGAAGCCCAATTGGCACGCTCTCAATTGCGTTGGAAAGTAGATATCCTGGGATTTCCAGCAATGTATAATAGTCCATACTTTGCCCGAGATTTGATGGCCCAAACTGGCGTTGTAAATCAGCTTCAGAATTCCCGGCGTTTAATGCCGGAACTGGCACAAAAATTGGAGTTAAACGCCCAAACTGGCACAAAAGCTGGCGTTTAACTCCAGTAAAAGTCTTTACACAAGAAAGCTTCAATGCTCAGCCCAAGCACACACCAAGTGAACCCCGGAAGTAGATTTTTATGTCATTTACTCATTTTTGTATATCCTAGGTTACTAGTTCACTATTAATAGGACCTTTTGACATTGTATCTTTACCTCATGACACTTTACACGTTTCATACTGTACCTTCTACGGCATGAGTCTCTAAACCCCATGGTTGGGGGTGAAGAGCTCTACTGTGTCTTGATGGATTAATGCAATTAATACTATTTTTCATTCAATCACGCTTGCTTCCATTCTAAGATATCACTTGTTCCTCAACTTGATGAATGTGATGATCCGTGACACTCATCATCATTCTCCCCTATGAACATGTGACTGATAACCACCTCCGTTCTACTTTAGATTGAGTGGATATCTCTTGGATTCCTTAACCAGGATCTTCGTGGTATAAGCTAGAATATATTGGCAGCCATTCTTGAGAATCTGGAAGGTCTAAACCTTGTCTGTGGTATTCTGAGTAGGATTCGGGGATTGAATGATTGTGACGAGCTTCAAACTTGCGATTGTGGGGCGTTAGTGACAGATGCAAAAGAATCACTGGATTCTATTCCGACATGATCGAGAACCGACAGATGAATAGTCGTGCTATGACAGAGCGCGTTGAACATTTTCACTGAGAGGATGGGAGGTAGCCATTGACAACAGTGAAACCCTACATACAGCTTGCCATGGAAGGAGCCTTGCGCGCATGAAGAAGAAGACAGTAGGAAAGCAGAGATTCAGAAGATAGAGCATCTCCAACACCTCAACCTGTTCTCCATTACTGGAAAACAAGTATTTATTTCTTGTTCTTTTACTTTTCATAATTAAACCTAAGAGTTATTGATATCCTGACTAAGAGTTACAAGATAACCATAGCTTGCTTCAAGCCGACAATCTCCGTTGGATCGACCCTTACTCACGTAAGGTATTACTTGGACGATCCAGTGCACTTGCTGGTTAGTTGTGCGGAATTGCAATTTTGTGCACCAAGTTTTTGGCGCCGTTGCCGGGGATTGTTCGAGTTTGGACAACTGACGGTTTATCTTGTTGCTTAGATTAGGACTGTTTTATTTTTTTTGGATTAGAGTCTTTTATTTGAGTTTAGTTTCATATTTTAAGTTTGGTGTCAATTGCATGCTTTTGTTTTCTTTTAATTTTTCGAATTTGCATGTTCTTTGTCCTTTCTTGATCCTTAAAAATTCTAAGTTTGCTGTCTTCTTTGTGTTTTCCTTTAGGTTTTTGAAAATTTGTGTAAGATTTTCCAAAAATTTCTAAGTTTGGCGTCTTCTTTGTATTTTCCTTTAAATATTCGAAATTTTGCATTATTTTTCAAAATCATATCTTTTCAATCATATCTTTTTCAAAATAATTTTCAATCATATCTTTTTAATTGCTAAATCCAAAATCTTTTTAATTAATTAATCTAGTTTTCAATTTGCTGTGATTGTATTTTCTTTTAATTTTCAAAATTTTATTTTATTTTCTTTTATATTTTATTTTATTATTTTCGGTCATTCCTAATTAAAAAAAATTTTACTTTACTTGTGAATCCATATCATTTCCCTTTCTCCATCATGGACCTAAGTGGAATTGAGCAGTCCAGAAGGACTCTGGAGTCATATGCTAACCCCATTACAGCTGCATATGGGAGTAGCATCTGTATACCTTCCATTAAAGCAAGCAGCTTTGAGCTAAATCCTCAACTCATTATCATGGTGCAGCAAAATTGCCAGTATTCCAGTCTTCCACAGGAAGAACCTACTGAGTTTCTGGCACAATTCTTACAAATTACTGACACAGTACGTGATAAAGAGGTGGATCAGGATGTCTACAGATTATTACTATTTCCATTTGCTGTAAAAGATCAAGCTAAGAGGTGGTTGAATAACCAACCCACAACAAGTATAAAAACATGGAGACAGTTATCAGACAAATTCCTGAATCAATTTTACCCTCCAAAAAGGATGACACAGCTGAGACTGGACATCCAAGGCTTTAAACAAGAGGATCATGAATCCCTTTATAATGCCTGGGAGAGGTACAGAGTTATGCTAAGGAAATGCCCCTCTGAAATATTTTCAGAGTGGGTACAGTTAGACATCTTCTACTATGGGCTTACAGAAAAATCTCAGATGTCTCTAGACCACTCAGCTGGTGGATCTATACATATGAGGAAGATGATTGAAGAGGCTCAAGAGCTCATAGATACGGTTGCTAGAGATCAACATATATACTCAAGCAATGAGTCCTCTACAAAAGATGAAGCTATGGCAGTAGCTACTGATCCTAATCCTCAAGAACAGATTGTTGAGCTTAATCAGCAATTACACCTGATGACAAAATAGTTAGCAGAATTTAAAGAGATGCTCCAAGAAACTAAAATTACTAACAAGAACATAGAATCACAGTTGAATCAGACAAAACAGCAGTTATCTAAACAGATAACAGAAGAATGCTAAGCAGTTCAACTAAGGAGTGGGAAGACATTGAATAACACTGCTCAAAGTGGCAAAAAGCCAAGAAAGGAACAACTAACAGAGGATAACCAAACCACTGCCCAAAATTCCTCTGAGGACAGTAATAGCCCAGAGAGGAATACTCCTGGCGTTTAAACGCCAGAAAGGGGGGAAAAATTGGCGTTAAACGCCCATTCCTTGCCCAGTTCTGGCGTTCAAACGCCAGAAAAGGGGGAAAAGTTGGCGTTAAATGCCCATTCCTCACCCAGTCCTGGCGTTCAAATGTCAATAAGGAATCAGACACCTGAGAGTGCTGATAGTAACCCCTCTAAAAAGTCTTCTCCAACCACCTCTATAGGGAATAAACCTGCAGCAACTAAGGTTGAAGAATATAAAGCCAAGATGCCTTATCCTCAGAAACTCCGCCAAGCGGAACAGGATAAACAATTTGCCCGCTTTGCAGACTATCTAAGGACTCTTGAAATAAAGATTCCGTTTGCAGAGGCACTTGAGCAAATACCTTCTTATGCTAAGTTCATGAAAGAGATCTTAAGTCATAAGAAGGATTGGAAAGAAACTGAAAAAGTGTTTCTCACCGAAGAATGCAGTGCAGTCATTCTGAAAAGCTTACCAGAGAAGCTTCAAGATCCAGGAAGCTTTATGATACCATGCACATTAGAAGGTGCTTGTACAAGACAGCCCTATGTGACCTTGGAGCAAGTATCAATCTAATACCTGCATCCACTATCAGAAAGCTTGGGTTGACTGAAGAAGTCAAACCAACCTGGATATATCTCCAACTTGCTGATGGCTCCATTAAATATCCATCAGGCATAATTGAGGACATGATTGTCAAGGTTGGGCCATTCGCCTTTCCAACTGACTTTGTAGTGCTGGAAATGGAGGAGCACAAGAGTGCAACTCTCATCCTAGGAAGACCTTTCCTGGCAATTGGACGAACTCTTATTGATGTACAAAAAGGGGAAGTAACCCTGAGAGTCAATGAGGATGAGTTCAAGTTGAATGCTGTCAAAGCTATGCAGCATCCAGACACATCAAATGATTGTATGAGCGCTGATATTATTGACTCTTTGGTGGAAGAGTTCAATATGACTGAAAGTCTAGAATCAGAGCTAGAGGACATCTTCAAGGATGTTCAGCCTGATCAGGAGGAACCAGAGGAAATAAAAGAATTTTTGAAAATTCCTCAGGAAGAGAATAAGCCTCCCAAACCTGAGCTCAAACCACTACCACCATCCCTGAAGTATGCATTTCTGGGAGAGGGTGACACTTTTCCAGTGATCATAAGCTCTACTTTAAATTCACAGGAAGAGGAAGCACTAATTCAAGTGCTAAGGACACACAAGATAGCTCTTGGATGGTCCATAGGTGATCTTAAGGGAATTAGCCTAGCAAGATGCATGCAGAAGATCCTATTGGAGGATAATGCCAAACCAGTGGTTCAACCACAGAGGCGGCTGAATCCAGCCATGAAGGAGGTGGTGCAAAAGGAGGTCACTAAATTACTAGAGGCTGGGATTATTTATCCTATTTCTGATAGCCCCTGGGTGAGCCCTGTCCAAGTTGTCCCCAAGAAGGGAGGCATGACAGTGGTTCATAATGAAAAGAATGAACTGGTTCCTACAAGAACAGTTACAGGATGGCGTATGTGTATTGACTACAGAAGGCTCAATACAGCCACCAGAAAGCATCATTTTCCTTTACCATTCATAGACCAAATGCTAGAAAGACTAGCTGGTCATGATTATTACTGCTTTTTGGATGGCTATTCAGGTTACAACCAAATTGCAGTAGATCCTCAGGACCAAGAGAAAACAGCATTCACTTGCCCTTCTGGCGTGTTTGCCTACAGAAGAATGCCTTTTGGTCTGTGTAATGCACAGGCAACTTTTCAGAGATGTATGCTATCCATCTTCTCTGATATGGTAGAGAAGTTCCTGGAAGTCTTCATGGATGACTTCTCAGTATATGGAGACTCATTCAGCTCCTGTCTTAATCATCTAGCACTTGTCCTGAAAAGGTGCCAAGAGACTAACCTGGTCTTAAACTGGGAGAAATGTCACTTTATGGTGACTGAAGGAATTGTCCTTGGGCACAAAATTTCAGGCAATGGAATAGAGGTGGATCAAGCAAAGATAGAAGTAATTGAAAAATTACCACCACCTACCAATGTTAAGGCAATCAGAAGCTTTCTAAGGCATGCAGGATTTTACAGAAGGTTCATAAAGGACTTTTCAAAAATTGCAAAACCTCTAAGCAACCTACTAGCTGCTGACACACCATTTGTGTTTGACACAGAGTGTCTGCAGGCGTTTGAGACCCTGAAAGCCAAGCTGGTCACAACACAAGTCATCTCTGTACCAGATTGGACATTACCATTTGAACTAATGTGTAATGCCAGTGACCATGCCATTGGTGCAGTGTTGGGACAAAGACACAACAAGCTTCTGCACGTCATTTATTATGCTAGCCGTGTTCTAAATGACGCACAGAAAAATTACACAACCACAGAGAAAGAGTTACTTGCAGTGGTTTATGCCATTGACAAGTTTAGATCCTATTTAGTAGGGTCAAAAGTGATTGTGTACACTGACCATGCTGCTCTTAAATACTTACTCACAAAGCAGGATTCAAAACCCAGGCTCATAAGGTGGGTGTTGCTTTTGCAAGAGTTTGACATAGAAATAAGAGACAGAAAAGGGACAGAGAACCAGGTAGCTGATCATCTGTCCCGAATAGAACCAGTAGCTGGGGCGTCCCTCCCTTCTACTGAGATCTCTGAGACCTTTCCAGATGAGCAACTCTTTGCCATTCAGGAAGCTCCATGGTTTTGCAGACATTGCAAATTATAAAGCTGTGAGGTTCATACCCCAGGAGTACAGTAGGGTGCAAAGAAAAAAATTAATTTCTGATGCCAAGTATTACCTATGGGATGAGCCATATCTCTTTAAGAGATGTGCAGACGGAATGATTCGCAGATGTGTACCTAGAGAAGAAGCACAAAAGATCCTATGGCATTGCCATGGATCACAGTATGGGGGACATTTCGGAAGTGAGCGAACAGCCACTAAGGTCCTCCAATGTGGCTTCGACTGGCCTACTCTCTATAGAGATGCCCGAGAGTTTGTGCGTAACTGTGATAGTTGCCAAAGAGCTGGTAACTTTCCTCATGGTTACGCCATGCCTCAACAAGGGATCTTAGAGATTGAATTGTTTGATGTATGGGGTATTGACTTCATGGGTCCGTTCCCACCATCATGCTCAAACACTTATATTCTGGTGGCGGTGGACTATGTATCTAAATGGGTAGAAGCAATTTCCACACCCAATAATGATACTAAGACCGTGCTGAAATTCTTCCAGAAACACATCTTCAGCAGGTTTGGTGTTCCCAGAGTACTAATCAGTGATGGGGGCACTCATTTCTGCAATAAACAGATGTACTCTGCTATGGTCCGATATGGAATTAGCCACAAAGTAGCAACTCCGTATCATCCATAGACAAATGGGCAAGCTGAAGTCTCTAATAGAGAGCTAAAAAGAATCCTGGAACGGACTGTTATTGCTCGTAGAAAGGATTGGGCAAAGAGCTTGGATGATGCTCTGTGGGCATACAAAACAGCATTCAAGACTCCTATAGGAACCTCTCCATACCAACTTGTGTATGGGAAGGCCTGTCATCTGCCCGTGGAACTAGAACATAAAGCCTACTGGGCAACCAGATTCCTAAACATGGATGCTAAGTTAACCGGTGAAAAAAGATTGCTCCAGCTAAATGAGCTAGAGGAGTTCAGACTCAGTCCCTTTGAAAATGCAAAAATTTATAAGGAAAAGTCAAATAAGTGGCATGACAAGAAGTTGTCATCCAGAGTCTTTGAGCCAGGACAAAAAGTTCTGCTCTTCAACTCTAGGCTCAGACTATTCCCAGGAAAACTTAAATCCCGGTGGAGGGGTCCGTATGTGATTACAGGAGTGTCACCATATGGATATGTTGAGCTTTAGGATATTGATTCTGACAAAAAGTTTATTGTTAATGGACAGAGGGTCAAACATTATCTTGAAAGCAATTTTGAGCAGGAATGCTCAAAACTGAGGCTTGAATGAGTCTCAGTAAAGGTCCAGCTAAAGACAATAAAGAAGCGCTTGCTGGGAGGTAACCCAGTCATTGACAGGTCATTTGTTTTACTTAGTAAAAGTTTGATATATATTCTTCAAGGTTGATCAGCAAAATTGAAGGAATTTACAGAGTTATAGAAGGATTCAGCGAAAAAAGCAGAGAAAAGGAGCTTGCTGGCAAGAAAACGCCAGTAAGGGGCACTCTGGGCGTTAAACGCCAGAATGGATGCTATTCTAGGTGTTTAATGCCAGTAAAGGCACCATTTTGGGTGTTAAACGCCAGAATGGGCACCATTCTGGGCGTTTAACGCCAGCAATGCAGCATCCTGGGCATTCAGCAAAACGCCCAGTGATAAAGGGGTTTCTGGCATTTAACGCCAGCCAGGGCACCTGGCTGGGCGTTAAACGCCCATAATGGCCACCAATTGGGCGTTAAACGCCAGAATGGATACTGTTCATACCCTGACCGAGCTCCCCAAAACTCGGTAAGTTCATAGAAGGTCCGACCTCATCCCAAGGCCCACGCCTGAGGTCGGACCTCGGACAAATAAGCTAAGAAGGCCCATCAAAAGGAATGAAGCCCAAAAACCTAAAGGCCGAAAAGGCCTAGGAAAGGCGGTTCCACAAAGATAGGGATAAAACCCCCAAAAGATAAGATAAGATAAGAATATCTTATCCAGGGAAGATCACGGCCAACTACTATAAATACACTGGAGCACCCAGGTATAACACACATTCCATATTCTACATATATCTGCTTGGACCCATGCTAACTTAAGCATCAGAGTGTCATTGCAGGTACAACCACCCGCCGCTCAGCGCATCAAGCTCGGGTCACGGAAACCCCCACCTCGGGTCTTGCCAGACGACCGAGCTCCACGTTTCAGGTAACCCCCGGAACATTGGCGCCGTTGCCGGGGACCCTGGAAGTCATCCCCTTACCATGGCGGACGACTCTCCCAACAATGACCACGCTGCTTCAGAACAAGAGGAGGAAGTTGACACCGGAGAACGACCGGACAGCCCTCTATCACCACGCACTCCAGGAGGAAACAAACAGAATCGCCCAAAGACATCTCTCCCAAACAAAGATCCACAAAATCCCGAAAGAGAAAAGAGCTCGGAAATTCTAGAAGCAGTCCGGGCACAACAAAACCGACTGAAACAACTCGAAGAGGACATAAAGAAGCAAAAAGAAACTGAACAAGATCTGAGAAGGGAGGCTCGCAAGCGCAGAGAATTAGAAGAAAAACTGCGGAAAATAGAGGCCAACCTGAAAGATCGGACAGAACACGACACCACCCCCGAAGGCAATCATGATCCCTTCACAAAAGAGATCATGAAGGAGAAGGTACCACGAAACTTCAAACCACCCGATATGGATCTCTACGACGGCACCACCGATCCAAGTCACCACCTCAGCAACTTCAGAAGCAGAATGTACCTAGTCGACGCCTCCGACGCGATTCGGTGCAAAGCCTTCCCCACCACTCTCACCAAGTCAGCTATGAAGTGGTTCGACAAACTGCCACCAAGATCAATCACCAGCTTCGAAGACCTAACCAAAAAGTTCCTAACGAGGTTCTCCATTCAAAAGGACAAGGCAAAACATGCCCCCAGTCTACTCGGGATCAAACAAGGTAACCAAGAAACTCTCCGAGAATACATGGAGCGATTCGACAAAGCCTGCCTGGACATACAACACTTGCCCACTGAAGCGGCCATCATGGGACTAGCAAACGGCATGAAAGAGGGACCGTTTAGCCAATCCCTATCCAAACGGTACCCGACCTCCCTATACGAGGTGCAGGAACGGGCAGAAAAATATATCAACATGGAGGAAATCTCCCAGCTAAGAGACTCTTCTAGGAAGGAATCAACCTACCCACTCCGAGATCGAGATCGGGAACAGAAGAAAAAAGAAGAACCCAGCTCGGACAAGCCACGGAAGTACCACAACTACACCCCCCTCCGAGTCTCCCTGGTAGACGTCTACAGAGAAGTATGCCACACCGAAAAGATTCCACCGCCCCGACCTCTAAAACACAAAAGAGCGGGGAGAGATCGGTCCGAATACTGCGAATATCACAAGCTCTACGGTCATTCTACCAACGACTGCCACGACCTAAAGAATGTTATAGAAAAGCTAGCCAGAGAAGGAAAGCTCGACAGATACATAGCGGAGAAAGGAGAAGAGACCAGGAAGAGAAGACGGGGAGACAATGAAGGTCGGGCCGAACAAGTCTCGCGAACCCCTGAAAGACACGTTCACATGATAAATGGAGGTTTTGCAGGCGGAGGAACATCCAGATCCTCGCGAAAAAGACACCTCAAAGAAGTCTATCATGTCCGAGAAGACAGTCCCCTGCCCGAGTTGCCCACTATCTCATTTACCCGAGAAGATGCTCAAGGGATAATACCCAGGCACGACGATCCAATGGTAATCACCGTTATTCTAGCAAACGCCAACTTACATCGAACCCTGATTGACCAGGGAAGCTCAGCAGATATCCTGTTCAAAGCAGCCTTCGACAAGCTCGGACTTGAAGAAAAAGAGCTAAAAGCCTATCCCACCGACCTATTTGGGCCAGGGGACACCCCGATCCATCCCTTAGGATACATCTCGCTACACACTACCTTTGGAAGAGGCGAGCAATCTAAAACATTAAGCATCGACTACATTGTAGTCGACGTCACTTCAGCATACAATGCCCTCATTGGGCGACCAACCTTAAACAGACTGGCAGCTATAGTCTCGACCCCACACCTCTGTATGAAGTTCCCTACCACAAAAGGAATCGCTACCCTAAAAGGCGACCAAAAACTAGCACGGCGATGCTACAACGAAAGCCTAAGCCTAAAAGGGAAAGAGATCAACACGATAGAACTCGGACGAGTTCAAGCCCGAGAAGATCTTCGGCCACAACCAGAGGGAGAAACCGAAAAGTCCAGATTGGGAACACACCTGAAAAAATAACAAACATAGGAGCAAACCTCGAGGCAGGCCTAAAAGAGGAACTCATAAACCTCTTAAGGGAGAATTCCGACCTCTTCGCCTGGAAAGCCTCCGACATGCCAGGCATAAGCCCCGATCTAATGTGCCACAAGCTATCAGTGTATCCGGGATCCCGACCTGTCCAACAAAGACGCAGGAAGCTCGGGCCCGAACGCATGCAAGCAATAGAAGAACAAGTACAAGCACTATTAGATGCAGGGTTCATTAGGGAAGTAAAATACCCCCTATGGCTCGCAAACGTGGTCCTGGTAAAAAAGCCTAATGGAAAATGGAGGATGTGCGTCGACTACACGGATCTCAACAAAGCCTGCCCCAAAGATCCATACCCGCTACCAAACATCGACGCCTTAGTAGACGCAGCCTCAGGCTATAGATATCTCTCCTTCATGGACGCATACTCGGGATACAACCAAATCCCGATGTATGGACCTGACCAAGAAAAGACCTCGTTCATAACCCCAAGGGCAAACTACTGCTACGTAGTAATGCCCTTCGGGCTGAAGAACGCAGGGGCAACCTACCAGAGGCTAATGAACAAAGTGTTCTCAGAGCACATCGGACTACAACTGGAGGTGTACGTCGATGACATGCTGGTAAAGACACAAGAAGACAGAAACTTACTGACCGACCTCACCAGTGTCTTCGGCACCCTTAGAAAACACAACATGAGACTTAACCCGACGAAGTGCACCTTCGCCGCAGAAGCCGGAAAGTTCTTAGGTTTCATGCTGACTCAAAGGGGCATCGAAGCAAACCCGGACAAATGCCAAGCAATACTCAATATGAAGAGCCCGACGTGTGTCAAAGAAGTACAACAACTGAATGGAAGGCTGGCCGCCCTATCAAGATTCTTGGCAGGATCAGCGATAAAGTCACTACCTCTCTACTCACTCCTAAAGAAAGGGAAACCCTTCTCATGGACCCCGGAGTGCGAAAAAGCCTTTCAAGAATTCAAGGAGTTCCTCGGGCAGCCACCAATCCTAACCCGACCTGTAAAAGGGGAAGAGCTCGTACTATACCTCTCGGTCGGACATCGAGCAGTCGCTTCAGCATTGATACGAGAAAATGACCAAGGACAACACCCTGTATACTTTGTAAGCAAGGCACTACAAGGGGCCGAATTAAACTATCAGAAAATAGAAAAATTCGCCTACGCCCTAGTGTTCACAGCTCGGAGGCTCCGTCCCTACTTTCAGGCCCACACCATCAAAGTCCGGACAAACCAACCCATGAGACACATCCTACAAAAAACAGACCTGGCGGGACGAATCCTACAATGGGCGGTGGAACTGTCCGAGTTCGACCTCCACTACGAAGCCCGGACTGCCATAAAATCTCAGTATCTAGCCGACTTCATCGCAGAATACGCTGAGACCCCTGGAACCCCACTCTCATGGAACCTGTATGTCGACGGGTCCTCAAACAAAACAGGAAGTGGAGCAGGGGTTATACTCGAAAGCGACCAAGGAACGCGGATAGAACTATCCCTAAAATTCGAGTTCCAGGCTTCAAACAACCAAGCCGAATACGAGGCCCTACTAGCGGGGCTAAAACTAGCCGAAGAGGTCGGAGCCCAGAAAATCACAATCTTCAGCGACTCCCAGGTCGTCACATCACAAGTAAATGGAAGCTACCAGGCCAAAGACCCAACTATGAAGAAATACCTGGACCAAACACAGGCACAATTACGCCACTTTTCAGAAATACAGATCCAGCACATACCTCGGGAACAAAATGCCCGGGCAGACGCCCTCTCAAAGCTTGCCAGCACCAAGCCCGGAGGCAACAACAGAAGTCTCCTTCAGGAAACCTTACGATCTCCCTCCGTGCTAAGAGAGGAAGAAACGCTAAATATATCCGACCAACAGCAAGGATGGATGACCCCCATACTCAGCTACCTGAAGTCGGGAACTCTCCCCGCCGAAAGAAAGAAAGCTAAAAGACTCACGAAAGACGCCCAGAATTATACACTAATTCACGACGTATTATACAGAAGAGGATTCGCAAACCCCCTCCTTAGGTGCGTCCCGACCTCAGAGACAAAGAGCGTCCTTGAAGAAGTCCACGGAGGCATGTGTGGGAACCATCTCGGAGCTCGGGCATTATCCAAGAAAATAGTCCGAGCCGGGTTCTACTGGCCGACCTTGCAAAGAGACGCAACGGAATTTGTGAAAATATGCCCTCCCTGCCAAAAACACGCCAATTTTCACAAGGCACCACCCGAAGACCTTATCAGCATCACCGCACCATGGCCCTTCGCAAAATGGGGACTCGACCTACTCGGCCCATTCCCACAAGGACCGGGGCAAGTCCGATACCTCATAGTAGGGGTCGACTACTTCACAAAGTGGATCGAAGCTGAACCCTTAGCCACCATTACGGCTCAGAAAAGCCGCAAATTCCTATACAAAAACATTGTCACAAGGTTCGGAGTCCCCTACTCCATCACGACAGACAACGGGACACAGTTCACGGACACAAATTTCCAAAACTTAGTGGCCGAACTAAAAATCAAACAGCAATTCACATCAGTCGAGCACCCACAAGCCAATGGACAAGCAGAGGCTGCAAATAAAGTCATCTTGGCCGGGTTAAAGCGAAGACTCCAAGAGGCCAAAGGGGCATGGGCCGAGGAGCTCCCCCAGGTGCTATGGGCATATCGAACAACCCCACACTCTACAACGGGAGAATCGCCATTCCGACTAGCTTACGGGATGGAGGCAATGATTCCTGTCGAAATAGATGAAGGGTCGCCCAGAATCATCTTCTACAACGAAGGAGGCAACCCACAGGCACAAAGGGACGAACTCGACCTCCTCTCCGAGGTCCGAGAAAGAGCCCGAATCCGAGAAGAAGCCCTAAAGCGACGAACGGCCCTCAGATACAATCAGAAGGTAATAAAGCGAAGCTTCTCCATTCACGACCTGATTCTAATCCGAAATGACATCGGAACACAAAAGTCGGGAGAAGGAAAGCTAGCTGCAAACTGGAAAGGACCCTACAAGGTAACAGAAGTCTTAGGAACAGGCTACTACAAAATATCCGACCTAGAAGGCAATGAGCTGCCCAGAGCCTGGCACGCCTGTAATCTAAGGCGGTACTACAGCTAGAAAAAACTTAAACCCGAGGTGTACTCTTTTTCCCTACAAGGGTTTTTTAATGAGACACCCGGTTAAGTAAGATACCCGACCTAGTCAAAGGGTAAACACTCTGTAAATATTCTTTTTTTTTACTAATCAAATTTCTCTATTTTCTTTTGTTCTTCATGATAAAACAAAATCCTGGAAAAGTACCCTGCCAAGGCGCATTAATTTATGCTCGACAAAACGCAAAAAATCATTTGCCAAGAGACCACACAAGGTCGGCAAAGATAAAGCGACGAGGTTCAAATTAATGTGAGAAGTTATAAAGTGACTCTGGAAAGGCTCAAAAAGCCAAACAAAAAGAGATTACAAAAATAACTTAAAGGGCCGACCGGCAACAAGGTCGGACCCAACAAAGGAGGTACTCGAGGCATCCGAGGTCCGAGGAAAGGCCCGGACCAGAGAAAGAAGCCTTAAAACGGCGAAAGACCAAGATTTCGAACACGCCTACTAAAAAGTTGCTTTACAAAAAACAACTAAAAAGTACAAGCGAAAGAACGAAATCGAAGGAAGTTTCGAAAACGCTTACTAAAAAGTTGCTTTACAAAAAACAACTAAAAAGTACAAGCGAAAGAACGAAAGCACAAGAAGTCAAAACGCTAGCTAAAAAGTTGTTATCCGAAAACAACTAAAAAAGCACAAAAGCAAAAACAAAAGGTCAAAACGCTAGCTAAAAAGTTGTTATCAGAAAACAACTAAAAAGCACAAAAGCGGAAGCAACAAGTCAAAACGCAAACACCAAATAAAGCTAAAAAAGTTACTACAAAGTAGCTAATAAGCAAAAAGGTGTCCAAAAGCGTTCACAGTAACCATCCAAAAACAAAAAAGCCCACAGGTCGGGCAAAACATCAAAGATTACAGAGGATCAAGGTCCTTTCCAGACTCCGCATCAACAGAAGGCTGCGGAGCAAACATAGAAATCGGGACTGCATTGACGGCAACGTCACCCGGGTCTGAAACCCCCACACCAGACCATCCCCGGCCAAAGAGGAAGTCGGGTTCTCAACAGGAACTTCGGGGTCGGACGCCGGAACCTCATCCTCGTTTGGAGCAGGAACAATCTTTCCCTCCACAACGACGTTATCCGTACTGAACAAGCTCAGATCTAGGTCGGGAGCAAGAACCCGAACCTGAGCCTTCAGATTTTCAAACATAGCATCCATACCCTTGGCCACATGACCTTCCAGCTCGTAAAACTTGTCCTGCGCAGATCGCAACTCCTCCTTCGTCTCCACAAGCTCGGCATATAGCCGAGTATAATTCTCTGTGGCCGCCTTCGCCATCTCCTCAGACGTCCTCGCTGACGCCACAGCCGCAGTAGCCCTAGCTTTCTCTTTCTCCAAAGAAGCCTCCAGCTCAGTAATCCTGGCAGCCTTCAGTTGACTAATCCTATCAAGCTCGGACTGAGCCTTCTCAAGTCGGGAGCTAGTTGCCCCAAGAGGAGATTTCTTGAACTCCCGGGCAATAGCGGCATGAAGACTAGCCATCCGGACACAGCTCCGCGCCATATACTGAAAATGATGCTCCATAGACACATCATCAGTAGAAATAAAGGTCTGAGGGAGGATATGCTGCTCAATCCAACCAAGAGCATCAAAGTCCTTATCATTAAAACCGGCAAGCCCTGGAGAGGTCTTCTGCTTCTTGGGAGGAGGACCCGAGAACGGAGGAGGAGAAGAAGTAACAGGCCCAGAGGTCGGAGGATCCTGACTTATAGCTCGGAACTGAGGAGTCGGAATAGTCTTCGACCGAGTCTGAACACCCACAGTAGTCTTCTGCGGAGAAGATCGGGCAGAAGCCTCCCCGGCCTCGATATTCCGAGCAGCCACCGACTTCTTCGTCCGACAAAGAAATTTCATGGAATCCGCCTGAGAAGACATCTCTGCAAAGAAATAAAGAAAAGGATTACAGCAACAGAAATTCCACCAAAAACAGGCAATACAAAAATACTGAAAAAGATGAATTCCGGAAGAGGTCGGGAACTACCTAACTCGGAACGGAGAAGGCTTGGATCTCCCAACATTTTCTTCGTGTCCAAGTGAGGTGCCCGACCCCATAAACTGCTCACCACACCCACAAAAGCCTGCTCCACCTCATCTAGACTCTCAAAGGTATACTTAACAGACACTACATTCTCCTGCCAACAAAGTGGAAAAGAAGGCTCCCCACTCTCATCTAGAAAGAAAGGTCGGACGTCTCCAATATCCCGGACTTTGAAATAAAAATTCTTAAAATCGTGAAAGGACTCATCATACAGGGTACAAAACTTTCTTCCCTGGTTAGCCCTAAAAGAGACCCAGGACACCTTCCCTCCACCCGACCCCGGCTTCGTCAACACAAACAAATAGGAAAAAAGAGAAATAGAGGGAGAGACACCCAAAAACTGACACAAAAGTTGGAACAGCTTTAAAAATGCCCAAGAATTTGGATGGAGCTGCGTAGGGGCAAGGTTACAAGACCACAACACCTCGGACTCCAGGTCGGTAAAAGGAAGTCGGACGCTCAGTTTAGAGAAAAAACAATCATAAGCGTAAAAGAAGAGCTTCTCGGAACTATCTAAGGGCGGGAAGCACACTCTCTCCTCGGAATCCGGGGCTACTAGCTCGTAATCCCTCTCAGACTCTCTATCTTCACATATACTACATTGCCTACGAAACCTAGCTAAATACTCAGAATCTACCACAGAAGGGACTTTTAGAGGAACAGGATCTACCCAACCAAGACCACTCGGAATCTTGGTCGACATTGCTTGAAGAACCTTTCGAGACATAAAAATCTTGCCTACAAAGAAGAGTACAAACAGCAAAACAAAAATCACATAAAGGCAGACAGCAAAAACCCATTCAGCAAAAGCAAGAAACAAAGATCTTTTAGAAGAAAATACAGCAACCCGGAGCAAAATACCAGAGAACAAAAAAGAGCCCCCCCATGTACAAACAACAAGGCAATGGCGGCGCCTCTTTTCGGGGCAACCCAGGCATAAAGAAAAAGAAACAGACAAAGAAGCCACACAAAAGAACAGAAGCATATGTACACAAAAAGAAAAAGAGACGAGAACGAACCTGGAAAGAAAGAGAACGACGAGTTCCAACAGCAAGGAGAAACAGGCGGCGCAGAAGAAACCCCGGAAAAACGCACAGAAAGAATCGGAGAAGAAAAACAAAGAGAAAGAAGGAGCGGTGCTCGAAGGAGAGATGGCAAAAAATCAGAAAACGGAAAAGGGAACAGAATAAACGAAGAAAATGAGGAAAGGGGCAAATAAATAATGCCTTCACAGAGCCCGAACGGAAATCGAGGAGAAACGGTAAAAAGCAATAAATGCTGAAACGGCCATTTTCAAATTTTGAAAAAACTACTATGCCCGAGCTCGACCTCTCAAGAAGGACGAACTCGGGCAGGGGCACTGTTCATACCCTGACCGAGCTCCCCAAAACTCGGTATGTTCATAGAAGGTCTGACCTCATCCCAAGGCCCACGCCTGAGGTCGGACCTCGGACAAATAAGCTAAGAAGGCCCATCAAAAGGAACGAAGCCCAAAAACCTAAAGGCCGAAAAGGCCTAGGAAAGGCGGTTCCACAAAGATAGGGATAAAACCCCCAAAAGATAAGATAAGATAAGAATATCTTATCCAGGGAAGATCACGGCCAACTACTATAAATACACTGGAGCACCCAGGTATAACACACATTCCATATTCTACATATATCTGCTTGGACCCATGCTAACTTAAGCATCGGAGTGTCATTGCAGGTACAACCACCCGCCGCTCAGCGCATCAAGCTCGGGTCACGGAAACCCCCACCTCGGGTCTTGCCAGACGACCGAGCTCCACGTTTCAGGTAACCCCCGGAACAGATACCATTCTGGGCGTTTAACGCCAGAAAGGTAGGGGACAGAGATTTTGTTTTCCACTTCAAATTTTTTCAACTTTCTTATTTTGATCCATCATTTTCTGCATAAACACATTACAAACTTTCATCATTCACCTTCAAAATTCAAAAATTAAACACTTATCTAAATCATTCTTCAAATCTCTTTCAAATCCCTTCCAAATCTTCTTCAAAAAAATCAAATATCTTCTCAAATCTCCTTCAAAATTTTTGACATCTCTCCCCCTCCCTTATAAATACACATTCGGCCATCCCCCTTTCCCCACCATTCGAATTTGCTCTCCTCCTCTCTCTCCTCTTTCTTTTCTTTTGCTTGAGGGCAAGCAAATCTCTAAGTTTGGTGTACTTTTCCGTGATCACTAAGCCAAAATTTATCAAGATCATGGCTCCTAAGGGAAAACAAACCAATTCAAAAGGCAAGAAAGAGAATAATCCAAAGAATCTTTAGAATCAAGAGAAGTTCTTAACCAAAGAACATGCAGACTATTACCACACAATAATGGGTCCGAGGTCAGTGATCCCGAAAGTCAGATTCGATCTGAAAGAAGATGAATATCCAGAGATCCAAGAGCAAATTCGAAACAGAGGATGGGAAGTTCTAACCAACCCTGAGACAAAGGTTGGAAGAAACATGGTTCAGGAATTCTACTCAAATCTATGGCTGACAGATAAGCAGAGAATGACTGGAACTGCTTTTCATACCTACAGAACCATGGTCAGAGGGAGAATTATTTACTTCCATCTGGACAAAATAAGAGAGGTCTTCAAATTGCCTTAACTACAAGATGATCCTGAATCCTTTAATAGGAGAATAATGAGAGTAGATAAGGGGTTGGATCAAGTTCTAGAGGACATATGCCTCCCTAGAACTAAGTGGATGACCAATTCAAAAGGTGTCCCAAACCAACTCAAGAGGGGAGATCTCAAACCATTTGCAAGAGGCTGGCTAGACTTCATTGGGCGTTCTATTTTGCCCACTAGTAACCGTTCTGAGGTCACTATCAAGAGAGCAGTGATGATTCATTGCATTATGCTGGGAAAAGAAGTGGAGATTCATCATCTGATTGCTTGTGAGATTTACACAATTGCAAACAAGAACTCCACTGAAGCCAAACTGGCTTATCCAAGCTTAATCTCTTTACTATGTAAAGATGCTGGGGTAAGGATGGGAGTAGATGAATTCATTCCAATTGAACATCCAATCACCAAGAAGTCAATGGAAGGACAATTGCAAGATAACTCTATCAAAAGGAGGGCGCAGGAATTCCTCCTTGAACTTCCTGAATTTGACTACTGGGCCCGCCTAGAAGCATCTGTTGCCAAGCTGCAAGAAGCTATGGAACAAATTAAGGAAGAATAGCAGAATCAAAACTGCATGCTCTGCAAACTGCTGAAGGAACAAGAGAAGCAGGGGCGTGAGCTACAGGAGTTGAAGCGCCAGAAGCTCTCCCTTGAAGGGTCAAACACCCCACAAGTTGAGGGAGCATCCACTTCTCAAAATCAAGGTTGTTGAGTCCTAACTCTATGATAACCTCTATCATTAGGAATCAATTTTAGAGTCATTTAAATTTCTGTTTTTAATTTTCTATTTTCTATTATTATTAGTCTTCTCTTATAATTATCTTTGAGTCTTGTTCTTATTTCATGATTAATAAAATTTAAAGTTCATGTCTTAAAGCTATGAGTGTCCTTTGAATCCATCACCTCTCTTAAATGAAAAATGCTTTAATCCCAAAAGAACAAGAAGTACAGGATTTCGAATTCATCTCTGAAACTAGTTGAATTATTTTGATGTGGTGACAATACTTTCTGTTTTCTGAATGAATGCTTGAACAGTGCATATATCTTTTGAATTTGTTGATTAAAGAATGTTAACCTTATTGGCTCTTGAAAGAATGATAGAAAAGGAAAAATGTTATTGAGGATCTGAAAAATTATCAGATTGATTCACGAAGCAAGAAAAAGCAGTGAATTCAAAGAAAATAATAATAATAATAATAATAATAAATAAATAAAAATAAAAAGTGATCCAAGGAAAAAAGAGTGTGCTTAAGAACCCTGGACACCTCTAATTGGGGACTCTAGCAAAGCTGAGTCACAATCTGAAAAGGTTTACCCAGTTATGTGTCTGTGGCATGTATGTATCCGGTGGTAATACTGGAAGACAGAGTGCTTTGGACCACAGCCAAGACTCATAAAGTAGTTGTGTTCAAGAATCATCATACTTAACTAGGAGAATCAATAACACTATCTGAATTCTGAGTCCCTATAGATGCCAATCATTCTAAACTACAAAGGATAAAGTGAGATGCCAAAACTATTCAGAGGCAAAAAGTTACTAGTCCCGCTCATCTAATTGGAGCTAAGTTTCATTGATATTTTGGAGTCTATAGTATATTCTCTTCTTTTTATTTTATTTGATTTTCAGTTGCTTGGGGACAAGCAACAATTTAAGTTTGGTGTTGTGATGAGTGGATAATTTATAAGCTTTTTGGCATTGTTTTTAGTATGTTTTAGTTAGTTTTTATTATATTTTTATTAGTTTTTAGCTAAAATTCACTTTTCTGGGCTTTACTATGAGTTTGTGTGTTTTTTTGTGATTTCAGGTATTTTCTGGCTGAAATTGAGGGACCTGAGCAAAACTCTGATTCAGAGGCTAAAAAGGACTGCAGATGCTGTTGGATTCTAACCTCCCTGCATTCAAAGTGAATTTTCTGAAGCTACAGAAGCCCAATTGGCGCGCTCTCAATTGCGTTGGAAAGTAGACATCTTATACATACTTTGCCTGAGATTTGATGGCCCAAACCGGCGTTGCAAATCAGCTTTAGAATTCCCGGCGTTTAACGCCGGAACTGGCACAAAAATTGGAGTTAAACTCCCAAACTGGCACAAAAGCTGGCGTTTAACTCCAGAAAAAGTCTCTACACATGAAAGCTTCAATGCTCAGCCCAAGCACACACCAAGTGGACCCCGGAAGGGGATTTTTACGTCATTTACTCATTTCTGTATATCCTAGGTTACTAGTTCACTATTAATAGGACCTTTTGACATTGTATCTTTACCCCATGACAATTTACACGTTTCATATTGTACCTTCTACGGCATGAGTCTCTAAACCCCATAGTTGGGGGTGAGGAGCTCTGCTGTGTCTTGATGGATTAATGCAATTACTACTGTTTTTCATTCAATCACGCTTGCTTCCATTCTAAGATATCACTTGTTCCTCAACTTGATGAATGTGATGATCCGTGACACTCATCATCATTCTCCCCTATGAACGTGTGCCTGACAACCACCTCCGTTCTACTTTAGATTGAGTGGATATCTCTTGGATTCCTTAACCAGGATCTTCGTGCTATAAGCTAGAATATATTGGCGGCCATTCTTGAGAATCTGGAAGGTCTAAACCTTGTCTGTGGTATTCTGAGTAGGATTCAGGGATTGAATGACTGTGACGAGCTTCAAACTCGCGATTGTGGGGCGTTAGTGACAGACACAAAAGAATCACTGGATTCTATTCCGACATGATCGAGAACTGACAGATGAATAGTCGTGCTGTGACAGAGCGCGTTGAACATTTTCACTGAGAGGATGGGAGGTAGCCATTAACAACGGTGAAACCCTACATACAGCTTGCCATGGAAGGAGCCTTGCGTGTATGAAGAAGAAGACAGTAGGAAAGCAAAGATTCAGAAGATAGAGCATCTCCAAAACCTCAACCTGTTCTCCATTACTGCAAAACAAGTATTTATTTCATGTTCTTTTACTTTTCACAATTAAACCTGAGAATTATTGATATCCTGACTAAGAGTTACAAGATAACCATAGCTTGCTTCAAGCTGACAATCTCCGTGGGATCGACCCTTACTCACGTAAGGTATTACTTGGACGACCCTGTGCACTTGCTGGTTAGTTGTGCGGAATTGCAATTTCATGCACCAAGTTTTTGGCGCCATTGCCGGGGATTGTTCGAGTTTGGACAACTGACGGTTTATCTTGTTGCTTAGATTAGGACTGTTTTATTTTTGTTGGTTTAGAGTCTTTTATTTTAGTTTAGTTTCATATTTTAAGTTTGGTGTCAATTGCATGCTTTTGTTTTCTTTTAATTTTTTGAATTTGCTTGTTCTTAGTCCTTTCTTGATCTTTAAAAATTCTAAGTTTGGTGTCTTCTTTGTGTTTTCCTTTAGGTTTTTGAAAATTTGTGTGAGATTTTCCAAAAATTTCTAAGTTTGGTGTCTTCTTTGTATTTTTCTTTAAATCTTCGAAATTTTGCATTAATTTTCAAAATCATATCTTTTCAATCATATCTTTTTCAAAATAAATTTCAATCATATCTTTTTAATTGCTAATTTCAAAATCTTTTTAATTAATTAATCTAGTTTTCAATTTGCTGTGATTGTATTTTCTTTTAGTTTTTGAAATTTTATTTTATTTTCTTTTATATTTTATTTTATTATTTTTGGTCATTCCTAATTAAAAAAAAATTTACTTTACTTGTGAATCCATATCATTTCCCTTTCTCCATCATGGACCTAAGTGGAATTGAGCAGTTCAGAAGGACTCTGGGGTCATATGCTAACCCCATTACAGCTACATATGGGAGTAGCATCTGTTTACCTCCCATTAAAGCAAGCAGCTTTGAGCTAAATCCTCAACTCATTATCATGGTGCAGCAAAATTGCTAGTATTCCGGTCTTCCACAGGAAGAACCTACTGAGTTTTTGGCACAGTTCTTACAAATTACTGACACAGTACGTGTTAAAGAGGTGGATCAGGATGTCTACAGATTATTACTGTTTCCATTTGCTGTAAAAGATCAAGCTAAGAGGTGGTTGAATAACCAACCCACAGCAAGTATAAAAACATGGAGACAGTTATCAGACAAATTCCTGAATCAATTTTACCCTCCAAAAAGGATGACACAGCTGAGACTGGACATCCAAGGCTTTAAACAAGAGGATCATGAATCCCTTTATAATGCCTGGGAGAGGTACAGAGGTATGCTAAGGAAATGCCCCTCTGAAATATTTTCAGAGTGGGTACAATTAGACATCTTCTATTATGGGCTTACAGAAAAAGCTCAGATGTCTCTAGACCACTCAGCTGGTGGATCTATACATATGAGGAAGACGATTGAAGAGGCTCAAGAGCTCATAGATACGGTTGCTAGAGATCAACATCTATACTCAAGCAATGAGTCCTTTACAAAAGATGAAGCTATGGCAGTAGCTAATGATCCTAATCCTCAAGAACGGATTGTTGAGCTTAATCAGCAATTACACCTGATGACAAAACAGTTAGCAGAATTTAAAGAGATACTCCAAGAAACTAAAATTGCTAACAAGAACATAGAATCACAGTTGAATCAGACAAAATAGCAGTTATCTAAACAGATAACAGAAGAATGCCAATCAGTTCAACTGAGGAGTGGGAAGACATTGAATAACACTGCTCAAAGTGGCAAAAAGCCAAGAAAGGAACAACTGACAGAGGATAACCAAACCACTGCCCAAAATCCCTCTGAGGATTGTAAGAGCCCAGAGAGAAATACTCCTGGCGTTCATAATGAAAAAAATGAACTGGTTCCTACAAGAACAGTTACAGGGTGGCGTATATGTATTGAGTATAGAAGGCTCAATACAGCTACCAGAAAGGATCATTTTCTTTACCATTCATAGACCAGATGCTAGAAAGACTAATAGATCATGAATACTACTGCTTCCTGGATGGATATTCAGGTTATAATCAAATTGCAATAGACCTCTAGGATCAAGAGAAAACAGCATTCACATGTCCATCCGGAGTATTTGCATACAAAAAGATGTCGTTTGGTCTGTGCAATGCACCTGCAACCTTTCAAATGTGCATGCTCTCTATTTTCTCTGATATGGTGGAAAAATTTTTGGAAGTCTTCATGGATGACTTTTCAGTATTTGGAGACTCATTCAGCTCCTATCTTGACCATCTAGCACTTGTTCTAAAGAGGTGCCAAGAGACTAACCTGGTTTTAAACTGGGAGAAATGTCACTTTATGGTGACTGAAGGAATTGTCCTTGGGCACAAAATTTCGAACAAAGGAATAGAGGTGGATCAAGCTAAGGTAGAGGTAATTGAAAAATTACCACCACATGCCAATGTTAAGGCAATCAAAAGCTTTCTGGGGCATGCAGAATTCTATAGGAAGTTTATAAAAGATTTTTCAAAAATCGCCAAACCTCTGAGTAATCTGCTAGCTGCTGACACACCATTTATCTTTGACAAGGAGTGTCTGCAGGCGTTTGAGACTCTGAAAGCTAAGCTGGTCACATCACCGGTCATCTCTGCACCAGACTGGACATTACCATTTGAACTGATGTGTGATGCCAGTGACCATGCCATTGGTGTAGTGTTGGGACAAAGGCATGACAAGCTTCTGCACGTTATTTACTATGCCAGTCGTGTTTTAAATGATGCACAAATGAACTACACAACCACAGAAAAAGAGTTACTTGCAGTGGTTTACGCCATTGACAAGTTCAGATCTTATTTAGTAGGATCAAAAGTGATTCGTTACACTAACCATGCTGCTCTTAAATATCTACTCACAAAGCAGGATTCAAAACCCAAACTCATCAGATGGGTGTTGCTTCTGCAGGAGTTTGATATAGAAATAAGAGACAGAAAAAGGACAAAGAACCAAGTAGCAGATCACCTGTCCCGAATAGAACCAGTAGAAGGGGCATCCCTCCCTCTTACTGAGATCTCTGAAAAACTTTCCAGATAAGCATTTCTTTGCCATCCAGGAAGTGCCATGGTTTGCAGACATTGCAAACTATAAGGCAGTGAGATTCATACCCAAAGAGTACAGTAGGCAGCAATCAAAGAAATTAATCACGGATGCAAAGTACTATCTTTGGGATGAACCATATCTCTTCAAGAGATGTGCAGACAGAGTAATCTGTAGATGTGTGCCTAAAGAAGAAGCACAGAAGATCCTCTTGCACTGCCATGGATCACAGAATGGAGGACATTTTGGAAGTGAGTGAACAGCCATAAGAGTCCTCCAATATGGCCTCTACTGGCCTACTCTCTATAAAGACTCCCGAGTGTTTGTACTTAATTGTGACAGTTGCCAATGATCTGGCAATCTGCCTCATAGTTATGCCATGTCTCAATAAGGGATCTTGGAGATTGAGTTGTTTGATGTATGTGGTATTGACTTCATGGGTCCTTTTCCACCATCATACTCAAACACTTATGTTCTGGTGGCAGTGGATTATGTATCCAAATGGGTGGAAGCTATTGCAACACCCACTAACAATACTAAGACAGTGCTGAAATTTTTCTAGAAACACATCTTCAGCAGATTTGGTATCCCTAGAGTACTAATCAGTGATGGGGGCACTCATTTCTACAATAAACAGCTTTACTCTACTTTGGTTCGATATGGAGTTAGCCACATGGTAGCTACTCCATATCATCCACAGACAAATGGGCAAGCTGAAGTCTCTAACTTAAAAGAATCCTGGAACGGACAGTAATTAACCGTAGAAGGGATTGGGCAATAAGCTTGGATGATGCTCTGTGGGCATACAAAACAGCATTCAAGACTCCTATAGGAACTTCTCCATACCAGCTTGTGTATGGAAAAGCCTGTCACTTGCCAGTAGAACTGGAACATAAGGCCTATTGGGCAACCAGATTCCTAAACCTTGATGCCAAGTTAGCTGGAGAAAAATAATTGCTCCAGTTAAATGAGCTAGAGGAATTCAGACTCAATGCTTTCGAAAATGAAAAAATTTACAAAGAGAAAGAAAAAATATGGCATGATAAGAAGTTGTCATCCAGAGTCTTTGAGCCAGGGCAAAAAGTTCTGCTGTTTAATTCTAGGCTCAGATTATTCCCCGGGAAATTGAAATCCTGGTAGAGAGGTCCATATGTGATTACAAGTGTGTCACCATATGGATACGTGGAGCTTCAGGATAATGATTCTAACAAAAAGTTCATTGTTAATGGACAGAGAGTCAAACATTATCTTTAAAGCAATTTTGAGCAAGAATGCTCAAAACTGAGACTTGATTAAAGCTCAGTAATAGTCCAGCTAAAGACAAAAAAGAAGCGCTTGCTGGGAGGCAACCCAGCCATTAACAAAGTTTAATTGTTAATTAATTGATTTTTACAGGTTTATGTTAATTATCTTCAAAGGTAAAATAGCAATTGCTTGAGTTCACAGAGTTACAGAAGAATTCAGAGAATAAAACAACAAAATGGAAGCTCATTGGTGCGAAAAAGCCAATAAGAGCTGTTTTGGGCATTGAACGCCCAAAAGAAGCATCTACTGGGCGTTCAACGCCAGTAGAGATAGCCATCTGGGTGTTAAACGCAAGAAAGAAGCACCTTCTTGGCGTTGAACGCCAGATTTATAGCATCTTGGGCGTTCAGAAAAATGCCCAGTGACAAAGGAATTCCTGGCGTTTAACGCCAGCCAGAAGCAACAGCTGGGCGTTAAACGCCCAGGAGAAGCTACAGATGGGCGTTAAACGCCCAAAACATGCAGCGTTTGGGCGTTTAACACCAGGATTATGGGGAGGAGGTGAATTTGTTTTCAACTCAAATTTCTTTCAATTTTCATGTTTCAATTCATGATTTCTTGCATAAACATGTTACAAATTCTCAACTTTCAACTTCAAAATGCAAAAAAATTCTTAATCCTAAAAATATTTCTTTATTCTTCTTCAATCTCTTTTCTAATCTTTTTGAAAACTCTTCTATCTTTTTGAATTCTTGTCAAATCATTTTAATTTTTTCTCAAATCTTTTTCAAAATCTCATCATATCTTTTGAATTTTCGAAACTTCCTCTCCTTCTATTCCTCTCCTTTCCTTTCTTTTGCTTGAGGACAAGCAAACCTCTAAGTTTGGTGTATTTTTTCCGTGATCACTGAGCTAAAACTCATCAAGATCATGTCACCTAAGGGAAAACAAACCACTTCAAGAGGCAAGAAAGAGAATATTCCAAAACCACTTTGGAATCAAGAGAAGTTCTTAACCAAAGAACATGCAGACCATTACCACAAAATAATGGGTCTGAGATCAGTGATCCCGAAAGTTAAATTCGATCTGAAAGAAGACGAATATCCAGAGATACAGAAGCTGAAGCGCCAGAAGCTGTCTCTTGAAGGACCAGACACCCCACAGGTTGAAGGAGCACCCATCATCTTCCAAACTAAAGGTTGTTGAGTTCTAATATTAGCCTTAACTCTGTGATAATTGTTCTTATTAGGAATTTACCTTAGAAGTTATATATGAGTAGTAGTAATTAGTATATCTATTTTGATTTTATCTCCAATTAAGCTATAATTTATTTTACTCATCATCATCAAATATAAATAAAATAGTAGATTTTTAGAATAAAGAGGCAATATTTTTTTTACGAGTTCTTATTAAGGAAAATTTTAATTATTTATATGTGGTTGTAATACTTTTTGTCTTCTGAATGAATGCTTGAACAGTGCATATTTTATATATTGAATTTTATGAATGTTAAAATAGTTGGCTCCTGAAAGAATGATAAACAAGAGAAATATTATTGCTGATCTGAAAAATCATAAAATTGATTCTTGAAGCAAGAAAAAGCAGTGAAAAAAAAGAAAAAAAAAAGCAAAAGAGGTAGAAAAAGCCAATAGCCCTTTAAACCAAAAGGCAAGGGTGAAAAGGATCCAAGGCTTTGAGCATCAATGGATAGGAGGGCCCAAGGAAATAAATCCAGGCCTAAGCGGCTAAATCAAGCTGTCTCTAACCATGTGCTTGTAGCATGCAGGTCCAAGTTAAAAGCTTGAGACTGAGTGGTTAAAGTCGTGATCCAAAGTAAAAGAGTGTGCTTAAGAACTCTGGACACCTTTAATTGGAGACTCTAGCAAAGCTAAGTCACAATCTGAAAAGGTTCACCCAGTTGTGCGTCTGTGGCATTTATGTATCCGGTGGTAATACTGGAAAACAAAGTGCTTAGGGCCACGGCCAAGACTCATAAAGTAATTGTATTCAAGAATCAACATACTAAACTAGGAGAACCAATAATACTATCTGAACTCTGAGTTCCTATGGATGCCAATCATTCTGAATTTCAAAGGATAAAGTGAGATGCCAAAACTATTCAGAAGCAAAAAGCTACTAGTCCCGCTCATCTAATTGGAATCTGAGCTTCACTTAAAACTCTGAGATATTATTGCTTCTTAATTTCTTTTTATCCTATTTTATTTATCTAGTTGCTTGGGGACAAGCAACAGTTTAAGTTTGGTGTTGTGATGAGCGGATCTTTTATACGCTTTTTTGGGGTAATTTCATGTAGATTTTAGTATGTTTTAGTTAGCTTTTAGTAGATTTTTATTCTTTTTTAGGCAAAAATCATATTTCTAGACTTTACTATGAGTTTGTGTGTTTTTCTGTGATTTCAGGTATTTTCTGGCTGAAATTGAGGGAGCTGAGCAAAAATCTGATTCAGGCTGAAAAAGGATTGCTGATGTTGTTGGATTATGACCTCCCTGCACTCGGAATGGATTTTTTGGAGCTACAGAAGTCCAATTGGCGCGCTCTTAATTGGGTTGGAAAGTAGACATCTAGGGCTTTCCTGCGATAGATAATAGTTTATACTTTGCGCGAAGATAAATGACGTAAACTGGCGTTTAACACCAGTTCCATGTTGCATTCTGGCGTTCAGCGCCAGAAACAGGTTTCAAGTTGGGGTTCAGCGCCAGAAACAGGTTACAACCTGGCGTTCAACTCCAGAAACAGCCCAGGCATGTGAGAAGCTTAAGTCTCAGCCCCAGCACACACCAAGTGGGCCCCAGAAGTGGATTTCTGCACTATCCATCTTAGTTTACTTATTTTCTGTAAACCTAGGTTACTAGTTTAGTATTTAAAAAACTTTTAGAGACTTATTTTGTATCTCATGACATTTTTATATCTGAACTTTGCACCTTTTAACGTGGAAGTGAATGCCATCTCCAACGTTAGTGACAAAGGTGCGTGTCACTAACGTTGGCTTATCAATCTTAGCTCCATGTTAACGTTCATGTTAGTGGTCTTAATGTGACCACAAACATGGGCAATGCTAGTTTGATCCAACGTTAGTGACAAAGGTGAGTGTCACTAACGTTGGCATTGTTCCTCTCTTCCACGTTAGAGTTCACTTTAACTAAGTTAACGTGACTCTTAACGTGGCTCATTGCCAATTTTTGGAGCGTTAGTGGTGTTCACATTTACCACTAATGCTGGAGCTCTCTTTGTCTCCACGTTAACTACCACGTTAACCTAGTTAACGTGGCAATTAACGTGGGCTTATGATGGCTTCGCAAGCGTTATTGGTGATCACTTTTCTTATTAACGTTGCAAGCTCATTCCCATTCCACGTTAGTGGTCACGTTAACTAGGTTAACGTGGCTACTAACGTAGTTTTTCCTTGCATCCTTTGTCCTGAAATCAAGCAAATAAAGTGCATCAAAGCTCTTGCCAAAGTCATGAGATTATGCATCATCAATTTGTCATTCAATTCTTGCAAAATCCTCATGAAATCATGTAAAATTCATAATAGGTGCTTCAATCAAGGTGTGAGTGTATTTTCATCCAAAACTTGCCTTATTCTCTAAAAAAATGCATAAAACAACCCTAAAACAGTAAAGAAAAGGTCAGTGAAACTGGCCTAGATGCCCTAGCATCACACATAAAAGTCTCTTGTCAAATTTGGCGTAGTTGCCAGGGTTGCAATTAGTGTTATATCTTAGGTTGTTGTAAATATGTTGATAGTGCAAATATCTTACTTTTTGGTTACTTGGTTGTTTATGTTAATATTTAGGTTCTTGTTTTTCCTTGTTTACTTTTGTCTTTTGTTTATATTTCTTACCTTATCTATAAGATATCACTGATGAGCGGATAATTTATATGCTTTTTGGCATTATTTTTAGGTAGTTTTTAGTATGATCTAGTTACTTTTAGGGATGTTTTCATAGTTTTTATGCTAAATTCACATTTCTGGACTTTACTATGAGTTTGTGTATTTTTCTGTAATTTTAGGTATTTTCTGGCTGAAATTGAGGGACCTGAGCAAAACTCTGATAGAAGGCTAACAAAGGACTGCTGATGCTGTTGGAATCTGACCTCCCTGCACTCGAAATGGATTTTCTGGAACTACAAAATTCCAAATGGCGCGCTCTCAACGGAGTTGGAAAGTAGACATCTAGAGCTTTCCAGAAATATATAATAGTCCAAACTTTATTCGAGATTTGATGACGTAAACTGGCGCTCAACGCCAGTTCCATGCTGCATTCTGGAGTCAAACGCCAGAAACACGTCACGAACCAGAGTTGAACGCCAAAAACACGTTACAACTTGGCGTTCAACTCCAAAAGAAGCCTCAGCTCGTGTAAATATCAAGCTCAGCCCAAACACACACCAAGTGGGCCCCGGAAGTGGATTTATGCATCAATTACTTACTTCTGTAAACGCTAGTAGCTAATCTAGTATAAATAGGATAGTTTACTATTGTATTAGATATCTTTGATTAGTTTATGCGATTTTAGACATTGGGGGCTGGCCTCTCGGCCATTCCTGGGCCTTCATCACTTATGTATTTTCAACGGTGGAGTTTTTACACACCATAGATTAAGGGTGTGGAGCTCTGCTGTACCTCAAGTTTTAATGCAATTACTACTATTTTCTATTCAATTCGATTTATTCCTATTCTAAGATACCATTCGTACTTCAACCTGATGGATGTGATGATCCGTGACACTCATCATCATCCATCCTTATGAACGCGTGCCTGACAACCACTTCCGTTCTACAAGCGAGAGCTAGGATGCGTATCTCTTGGATTCCTGATACACGATGCATGGTTGCCCCTCGCCTGACAACCGAGCCTTCCATTCCGTGAGATCAGAGTCTTCGTGGTATAAGCTAGAATTGATGGTAGCATTCATGAGAATCCAGAAAGTCTAAACCTTGTCTGTGGTATTCCGAGTAGGATTCTGGGATTGAATGACTGTGACGAGCTTCAAACTCGCGATTGTTAGGCGTGATGACAAATGCAAAAGAATCAATGGATTCTATTCCAACATGATCGAGAACCGACAGATGATTAGTCGTGTCGTGACAGAGCATTTGGACCTTTTTCACTGAGAGGATGGGATGTAGCCATTGACAACGGTGATGCCCTACATACAGCTTGCCATAGAAAGGAGTGACAAAGATTGGATAAAAGTAGAAGGAAAGCAGAGATTCGAAAGGAACACAGCACCTCCATACACTTATCTGAAATCCCCACCATTGAATTACATGAGTAACTCTATCCTACTTTATTTATTTTCGTTTACTATAATTTCTTAATACAGTTGAATCCGCCTGACTGGGATTTACAAGATGACCATAGCTTGCTTCATACCAACAATCTCTGTGGGATCAACCCTTACTCACGTAAGGTATTACTTGGATGACCCAGTACACTTGCTGGTTAGTTGTGTGGAGTTGTGACAAAGTGTGATTCATGTTTAAGAGCACCAAGTCTTTGGAGCCATTGTTGATGATCACAATTTCGTGCATCAAGTTTTTGGCGCCGTTACCGGGGATTGTTCGAGTATGGACAACTGACGGCTCATCTTGTTGCTCATATTGGGTAATTTTATTTTATTTTATTTTGTTTTATTGTTCTTAAATTTCGAAAAAAAAATTATATTACTTATCCTATTTTTCAGAATTTTTAAGAATGAATTCTAGAGTTTCATGAAGCATGTTGAAGCCTCGCTGGCTGTAAAGCCATGTCTAAATTCTTTTGGACCGAGACTTCAAAACCATCTTCGTAGAGGCAAGTTAATTGGAATATTAGCTGTATGCTAAAGCTTGGCTGGCTATTGGCCATGTCTAGTGTTTTGGACCGGAGCTTTCACATAAAGCTTGGCTGGCTATTAAGCCATGTCTAATTGCTGGACCGGAGCTTTAGACAAACATTGCATGATTCCTAGAATTCATATTAAAAATTTAGAATTTCTTATTTTATTTTTCCTATATGTTTTCGAACAAATATAAAAATAAAATACAAAAAAATTAGAAAATCATAAAAATCAAAAATATTTTGTGTTTCTTGTTAGAGTCTTGTGTCAAGTTTTAAGTTTGGTGTCAATTGCATATTCATCATGCATTTTTCGAAAATTGCATTCATGCATTGCATTCATCATGATCTTCAAGTTTTTCTTGATGAACTTTCTTGTTTGATCTTCATATTTTCTTGTTTTGTGTTGTATGGTATTTTTCATGTGCATTTTTGCATTCATAGTGTCTAAACATGAAAGATTTCTAAGTTTGGTGTCTTGCATGTTTTCTTTACATTGAAAATTTTTCAAAAATATGTTCTTGATGTTCATCATGATCTTCAAAGTGTTCTTGGTGTTCATCTTGACATTCATAGTGTTCTTGCATGCATCATGTGTTTTGATCCAAAATTTTCATGCATTGAGTATTTTTAGTGTTTTTCTCTCTCATTATAAAATATTCAAAAAAAATATCTTATCTTTTTAAATCTTATCTTTTTAAAATCTTTTTCAAAAATCATATCTTTTCCATTTTTTTATCATATTCGAAAATTTCAAAAATCTTTTTCAAAATATTTTCAAAATATTTTTCTTATCTTTACATCATATTTTCAAAAATATCATCAACAATTAATGTTTTGATTCAAAAATTTCAAGTTTGTTACTTTCTTGTTAAGAAAGATTCAAACTTTAAGTTCTAGAATCATATCTTGTGATTTCTTGTGAGTCAAGTCATTAATTGTGATTTTAAAATTCAAATCTTTTTCAAAACTAATTTCAATCATATCTTTTTAAAACCATATCTTTTAAAATCATATCTTTTCAAAAATATCTTTTCAATCTTATCTTTTCAAAATCATATCTTTTTAAAATCATATCTTTTTAATCATATCTTTTCATATCATATCTTTTTCAAACTTTAATTTCAAAAATCTTTTCTAACTTCTTATCTTTTCAAAATTAATTTTCAAATCTTTTTCAACTAACTAATTGATTTATTTGTTTGTTTTATCTTTTATCTTTTTCAAAACCACCTAACTAATTTTCTCTCTCTAATTTTCGAAAATTACCTTCCTCTTTTTCAAAATTCTTCTAATTAACTAATTATTTCAAATTTTAATTTTAATTTTATTTCATTTTAATTTTTGAAAATTACTATCTCTTTTTCAAAATTTATTTTTCGAATTTCTATCCCTCTCACCTCTTTCTATTTATTTTAATTATTTACTAACACTTCTCTTCATTCTAAAATTCGAACCCTCCTCTCTCTGAGTTCGAATTTTCCTCTTCTCCTTCCTATTCTTCTTCTTTTCTACTCACATAAAGGAACCTCTATATATGGACAAAGAGGATCCCTATTATTATTTTCTGTTCCCTTCTTTTTCATATGAGCAGGAGCAAGGACAAGAACATTCTTATTGAAGCAGATCCTGAACCTGAAAGGACTCTGAAGAGGAAGTCAAGAGAAACTAAAATTCAACAATTCAGAGAAAACTTTACAGAAAATTTCGAAAAAGAAGAGGAGATAGCAGCCGAAAATAATAACAATGCATGGAGGATGCTTTGTGATTATACTACACCTAAGGCCAGAGAAACCTCAAAAGAAAAAAAAAAGAGAAAAGGAAAGACAAAAAGGTTCCACCTCCAAGTCATGAGAGATGGAGAGATTCATCTCAAGGGTCCATAGCTCAGTAGAAGAGTATTTGACTGCAAATCAAGAGACCCCTGAGATATCTCAGGGGATAAATTGTCCTCCACACAACTATTGGGAGCAACTAAGGATAGGAGCACCAAAATCACTAGGGATCAAACAACAGAAGCAAGGAAGAAACATAGAGGAGCTCAAAGAGCACCATTGGTTCTTCAAGAAGGCGCCACCCTCACTAAGGTGGACTCATTCCTTGTTCTTAAATTTTTTTTCTGCTTTTTGTTTTTTTTATGTTATATGTTTATCTATGTTTGTGTCTTTATTACATGATCATTAGTATTTAGTAACTATGTCTTAAGGCTATGAATAATTCCATGAATCCTTCACCTCTCTTAAATGAAAAATGTTTCTAATTCAAAAGAACAAGAAGTACATGAGTTTCGAAATTATTCTTGAATTTAGTTTAATTATATTGATGTGGTGACAATACTTTTTGTTTTCTGAATGAATGCTTGAACAGTGCATATTTTTGATCTTGTTGTGTATGAATGTTAAAATTGTTGGCTCTTGAAAGAATGATGAACAAAGAGAAATGTTATTGACAATCTGAAAAATCATGAGATTGATTCTTGAAGCAAGAAAAGGAAGTGAAAAAGTAAAAGCTTGAAAAAAAAAAGAAGAGTGGCGAAAAAAAAAGAAAGGAAAAGAAAAGCAAGTAGAAAAAGCCAATAGCCCTTAAACCAAAAGGCAAGGGTAAAAAGGATCCAAGGCTTTGAGCATCAATGGATAGGAGGGCCAAGGAAATAAAATACAGGCCTAAGCGGCTAATTCAAGTTGTCCCTAACCATGTGCTTGTGGCATGCAGGTCCAAGTGAAAAGCTTGAGACTGAGTGGTTAAAGTCATGATCCAAAGCAAAAATAGTGTGCTTAAGAACTCTGGACATCTCTAAATGGGGACTTTAGCAAAGCTAAGTCACAATCTGAAAAGGTTCACCCAGTCATGTGTCTGTGGCATTTATGTATCTGGTGGTAATACTAGAAAACAAAGTGCTTAGGGCGACAGCCAAGACTCATAAAAGTAGCTGTGTTCAAGAATCAACAAAATTAACTAGGAGAATCAATAACACTATCTGAAATTCTAAGTTCCTATAGAAGCCAATCATTCTAAACTTCAAAGGATAAAGTGAGATGCCAAAACTGTTCAGAAGCAAAAGCTACAAGTCCCGCTCATCTAATTAGAACTAATATTCATTGATATTCTGAAATCTATAGTATGTTCTCTTCTTTTTATCCTATTTGATTTTCAGTTGTTTGGGAAAAAGCAACAATTTAAGTTTGGTGTTGTGATGAGCGGATAATTTATACGCTTTTTGGCTTTGTTTTTAGGTAGTTTTTAGTATGATCTAGTTACTTTTAGGGATGTTTTCATTAGTTTTTATGCTAAATTCACATTTTTGGACTTTACTATGAGTTTGTGTGTTTTTCTGTAATTTCAGGTATTTTCTGGCTGAAATTGAGGGACCTAAGCACAACTCTGATAGAAGGCTGACAAAGGACTGCTGATGTTGTTGGAATTTGACCTCCCTGCACTCGAAATAGATTTTTTGGCGCTACAGAACTCCAAATGTCGCGCTCTCAACGACGTTGGAAAGTAGACATCTAGAGCTTTCCAGTAATATATAATAGTCCATACTTTATTCGAGATTTGATGACGTAAACTGGCGCTCAACGCCAGTTCCATGCTGCATTCTGGAGTCAAACGCCAGAAACACGTCACGAACTAGAGTTGAATGCCAAAAACACGTTACAACTTGGCGTTCAACTCCAAAAGAAGCCTCAGCTCGTGTAAAGATCAAACTCAGCCCAAACACACACCAAGTGGGCCCCGGAAGTGGATTTATGCATCAATTACTTACTTCTGTAAACCCTAGTAGTTAGTCTAGTATAAATAGGATAGTTTACTATTGTATTAGATATCTTTGATCAGTTTATGCGATCTTAGACATTGGGGGCTGGCCTCTCGGCCATGCCTGGACCTTCATCACTTATGTATTTTCAACGGTGGAGTTTCTACACACCATAGATTAAGGGTGTGGAGCTCTGCTGTACCTCAAGTTTTAATGCAATTACTACTATTTTCTATTCAATTCGATTTATTCCTATTCTAAGATACCATTCGTACTTCAACCTGATGGATGTGATGATCCGTGACACTCATCATCATCCATCCTTATGAACGCGTGCCTGACAACCACTTCCGTTCTACAAGCGAGAGCTAGGATGCATATCTCTTGGATTCCTGATACACGATGCATGGTTGCCCCTCGCCTAACAACCGAGCCTTCCATTCCGTGAGATCAGAGTCTTCGTGGTATAAGCTAGAATTGATGGCGGCATTCATGAGAATCTGGAAAGTCTAAACCATGTTTGTGGTATTCTGAGTAGGATTCTGGGATTGAATGACTGTGACGAGCTTCAAACTCGCGATTGTTGGGCGTGATGACAAACGCAAAAGAATCAATGGATTCTATTCCAACATGATCGAGAACCGACAGATGATTAGCCGTGCCGTGACAGAGCATTTGGACCTTTTTCACTGAGAGGATGGGATGTAGCCATTGACAATGGTGATGCTCTACATATAGCTTGCCATAGAAATGAGTGACAAAGATTGGATAAAAGTAGTAGGAAAGCAGAGATTCGAAAGGAACACAGCACCTCCATACACTTATCTGAAATCCCCACCATTGAATTACATGAGTAACTCTATCCTACTTTATTTATTTTCATTTACTATAATTTCTTAATACAGTTGAATCCGCCTGACTGGGATTTACAAGATGACCATAGCTTGCTTCATACCAACAATCTCTGTGGGATCGACCCTTACCAGGTATTACTTGGATGACCCAGTACACTTGCTTGTTAGTTGTGCGGAGTTGTGACAAAGTGTGATTCATGTTTAAGAGCACCAAGTCTTTGGAGCCATTGTTGATGATCACAATTTCGTGCATCAATCACCCTTGTTGCTTAGAGCTTGGTTGTGATTGTTTTGTAGGGTATGATGAATTCAAATTGGGATTGCATCTTGGAATGGGAGAATCGATGGAGGGAGGAGCAATCTTTTCCATACTACAACGAGCCAAATCCTCCCCCAAGCCTTTCCCAATGTGCATACCAATTCCGAAGCTATAAAAGATACCCTATATACAACCCTCAACCACCAAACCTTCAAGCACCACACCACACACCTCCATGGAATCAAGATGTCTATACACCTTGCTATCAACCTTATGAACCACCACATTCTTATACACCATCTCAATATCCCCACCCACATGATACACCTTCCAACTACACAACCTTCCTCCCAACCTTTGAACCTTCTCTTCCACCAAATTGTGAAATCTTCCAACCCTTGCCCCAAGAGCAACAAGACCTTTAAGCATTCTTCCAATAGCAAGAAAGGTTCTGAAGGAAGCAAGGGGAGTTCATGGCCACCATAGCTAAAGCGGTGAACCACTTGACTCTACTATGCTCGAGCAATTAAGACATTTCCCTTGAGGAATGTGGAGTAGCAACGAAGGAGTGTAGAGGGGAGGATTTCATGGAGCCTCAAGGGAAAGAAGAAGAGCTAGGTCAAGAATTGCAAAAAGATGAGGAAGGTAGAACTAGTGAACCAGAAGAGGTAAATGGAGAATTGAAGGAGTTTGATCAAGAAGTGGATTGCATCATCAATGTTTTTTGTCCACCTTGGTCAACCCCCTCAATGATCTTGAGGAACCATTCTCTCTTGAGTTTGAGAGAGATAGGGAAGAGCTTGAAAAGGATGCTGAGGAAGAGGGGATCACCTAAGAAGTGGAGGCATTCATGCAAGAGTCCAAGAGAAGGATTCCAACCCAAGGTCAAATTGAGTGGATAACAATTTTCCCAAAGAACTTCATCGGTCCACATCAATTTGTTATCTTGGAAACAAATTATCAACTTAAGGTGCTTCTTGGAGTATTAAATGGTGAAGGAGTGGATTTTGGTTGTCAAAGGAATTCAAGGCATAAGTAGTGCAAGATCCAATTAGGAGGAGTCCAACATTTAAGTGGGTGCTTCAAAGGTGCTTGGGAGGGTTGTTCATCCTAGGGCACAAGTGAAAGTCAACAAGAGGATGATAGAGAAACCAAAGTGTGGCATCCGGGCATACATCTCTACAATCAACAATTTTGGATCCCAATTTCTTGCTTGAAGTTGCTTGAGAGTTTGATATACTTTGTTTGGGACCCCAGAGGCCTAATCAAGAGCAAACATGGGTGGCGACTCAAGGATGAGTGGAAGCATAAGCCACCATGACACAAGCTTCACTCAAAAGTCCAACTTGAGGACTATAAACCAAAGTGCTAGGTGGGAGACACACCACCATGGTAACATCCTTCCAACTCTTCTTTCTTTTAGTTTTTGGTTATTGAATTTTGTCTCTTTTCTTGCTTAGTTTGATTAGATTCTAGGCTTAATTTTAATTGTATTTTATCTTTGATCATGTGTTTTTGAAGAATGATATGTTTTGGGGTTTAAAACCTTTGATTGATATCATGGTTGGTGCCTTAGAGGCTTTAAAAATATTGCAGAAACAGAGTTCAGTACGTGCACACAGCCTTGTGCGTACACACACTTCTCCTGTTTTTCCCCATCTGTGCGTGCGCACGCACACGCATTACTGTGCGTGCGCACACACGGTCATTTTACCTGCTTTAAAAAAAATTCCTTGTGCGTGTGCATAGAACTATGCGCACGCACACCCTTTGACACCCCGTCTGCCAGCAGCGATCACACGTCATGTGCGTATGAATGCCCTCGATTTTTGCGGGTGTACGTACGCACACTCTTTTGTGTGTACGCACGAGTCACGTTCTGGGTAGTAATGAGAAAAGGTGCCATGTTGCACCAACTCCACCCCTTTTCTTCTGTCCTTCTTTCATTCCTTCTTTATTTTTCTTCTCTTCTCTCTTTCTTCTCTTCTCCGGTGAAGCACCATCACCGTAAGCCTCGCAGTGGCTAACACAAGTGCCACTGTTACCTATCTTTTTCTTTTCCATCCTTCAACTTTTAAATTCTCTTGTCTTAATCTTCTTTGTCATGTTTAATTGCTTGCTTAACTTCTATTTTGTTTATTTAACTTTAGTAATCTAGCTTAAGTTTTGATTAATTAGCTATTGTTAAGTTGCAAGTGTTCAATTTCTGAATTGTGGGTTGTTGATGCTTGAATTTGGCTTGAATTTGATAAATATGTGCACTGCACCTCATGTGTTTGACAAAATGCCTGAATGAACATTTTGTTTAATGCATGTGTTGTCGCAACCATATGTGTTAGACTATATCCTTGTTTGGCATTCTAATTAGGAGTTGTGCACTTTTGAATGATTATGATGTTATTTTGGGATTGGAATTTCAATAATGTACTTGTTCATTGTCTTGAGTTGCTAGCACCATAATGATATGCAAGAGTCACATTTGATTTCTTATTTGTTGCAATTTTTAACAAGTACATATTGAATTAAGTGAATTGAATTAATTTACTTGTTCATCATGGGTTTTAAGTCAACATAATCACATCACAAGGTATTTGCTCCTTGTTAATGCTTTGCATTTGTTTAAGTTGACTTGACTTTATTCTTATCAAGACTTGTCACTTTTTGTAGCAAGAACCTTCCCATGTGATTATTGCCTTATTTTTAAGGATGAATAGGTAGTTTCTCCTCATCATTGCATTGGCTATTGTTTGTTGTGCTATTTTATATCAATTTCACTTTTTCACTTGCACAACTTCAATATCCAATCATTCATAAACTCAATTCACTCTTGTGGTAGTTGATTAAGTTTGCTTGTCCTTAATTGATGCTCATTTATTGCTTGCATCTTAGGCCATTTAATTGAGGAACACATGCTTACTTTTTGATTGTGTGGATGCCTCTTTAACCGGTCGTGGTGTGTGTTCCAACCACGTGTGTAATTGGAATACACACATGGCTCAATTTTTATCACACCACTATGCAAACTTCCTCAATTAAATATTTGTTTGTTTTCATTTAGCTCCAAGTATTCAATGTAATTGCTCCCCCTTCCCCCTTTTCCTTTTTATGCTACTTGCCCTATGATTCTTGTTCATACCCTGACCGAGCTCCCCAAAACTCGGTAAGTTCATAGAAGGTCCGACCTCATCCCAAGGCCCACGCCTGAGGTCGGACCTCGGACAAATAAGCTAAGAAGGCCCATCAAAAGGAACGAAGCCCAAAAACCTAAAGGCCGAAAAGGCCTAGGAAAGGCGGTTCCACAAAGATAGGGATAAAACCCCCAAAAGATAAGATAAGATAAGAATATCTTATCCAGGGAAGATCACGGCCAACTACTATAAATACACTGGAGCACCCAGGTATAACACACATTCCATATTCTACATATATCTGCTTGGACCCATCCTAACTTAAGCATCGGAGTGTCATTGCAGGTACAACCACCCGCCGCTGAGCGCATCAAGCTCGGGTCACGGAAACCCCCACCTCGGGTCTTGCCAGACGACCGAGCTCCACGTTTCAGGTAACCCTCGGAACATTGGCGCCGTTGCTGGGGACCCTGGAAGTCATCCCCTTACCATGGCGGACGACTCTCCCAACAATGACCACGCTGCTTCAGAACAAGAGGAGGAAGTTGACACCGGAGAACGACCGGACAGCCCTCTATCACCACGCACTCCAGGAGGAAACAAACAGAATCGCCCAAAGACATCTCTCCCAAACAAAGATCCACAAAATCCCGAAAGAGAAAAGAGCTCGGAAATTCTAGAAGCAGTCCGGGCACAACAAAACCGACTGAAACAACTCGAAGAGGACATAAAGAAGCAAAAAGAAACTGAACAAGATCTGAGAAGGGAGGCTCGCAAGCACAGAGAATTAGAAGAAAAACTGCGGAAAATAGAGGCCAACCTGAAAGATCGGACAGAACACGACACCACCCCCGAAGGCAATCATGATCCCTTCACAAAAGAGATCATGAAGGAGAAGGTACCACGAAACTTCAAACCACCCGATATGGATCTCTACGACGGCACCACCGATCCAAGTCACCACCTCAGCAACTTCAGAAGCAGAATGTACCTAGTCGACGCCTCCGACGCGATTCGGTGCAAAGCCTTCCCCACCACTCTCACCAAGTCAGCTATGAAGTGGTTCGACAAACTGCCACCAAGATCAATCACCAGCTTCGAAGACCTAACCAAAAAGTTCCTAACGAGGTTCTCCATTCAAAAGGACAAGGCAAAACATGCCCCCAGTCTACTCGGGATCAAACAAGGTAACCAAGAAACTCTCCGAGAATACATGGAGCGATTCGACAAAGCCTGCCTGGACATACAACACTTGCCCACTGAAGCGGCCATCATGGGACTAGCAAACGGCCTGAAAGAGGGACCGTTTAGCCAATCCCTATCCAAACGGTACCCGACCTTCCTATACGAGGTGCAGGAACGGGCAGAAAAATATATCAACATGGAGGAAATCTCCCAGCTAAGAGACTCTTCTAGGAAGGAATCAACCTACCCACTCCGAGATCGAGATCGGGAACAGAAGAAAAAAGAAGAACCCAGCTCGGACAAGCCACGGAAGTACCACAACTACACCCCCCTCCGAGTCTCCCTGGTAGACGTCTACAGAGAAGTATGCCACACCGAAAAGATTCCACCGCCCCGACCTCTAAAACACAAAAGAGCGGGGAGAAATCGGTCCGAATACTGCGAATATCACAAGCTCTACGGTCATTCTACCAACGACTGCCACGACCTAAAGAATGTTATAGAAAAGCTAGCCAGAGAAGGAAAGCTCGACAGATACATAGCGGAGAAAGGAGAAGAGACCAGGAAGAGAAGACGGGGAGACAATGAAGGTCGGGCCGAACAAGTCTCGCGAACCCCTGAAAGACACGTTCACATGATAAACGGAGGTTTTGCAGGCAGAGGAACATCCAGATCCTCGCGAAAAAGACACCTCAAAGAAGTCTATCATGTCCGAGAAGACAGTCCCCTGCCCGAGTTGCCCACTATCTCATTTACCCGAGAAGATGCTCAAGGGATAATACCCGGGCACGACGATCCAATGGTAATCACCGTTATTCTAGCAAACGCCAACTTACATCGAACCCTGATTGACCAGGGAAGCTCAGCAGATATCCTGTTCAAAGCAGCCTTCGACAAGCTCGGACTTGAAGAAAAAGAGCTAAAAGCCTATCCCACCGACCTATTTGGGCCAGGGGACACCCCGATCCATCCCTTAGGATACATCTCGCTACACACTACCTTTGGAAGAGGCGAGCAATCTAAAACATTAAGCATCGACTACATTGTAGTCGACGTCACTTCAGCATACAATGCCCTCATTGGGCGACCAACCTTAAACAGACTGGCAGCTATAGTCTCGACCCCACACCTCTGTATGAAGTTCCCTACCACAAAAGGAATCGCTACCCTAAAAGGCGACCAAAAACTAGCACGGCGATGCTACAACGAAAGCCTAAGCCTAAAAGGGAAAGAGATCAACACGATAGAACTCGGACGAGTTCAAGCCCGAGAAGATCTTCGGCCACAACCAGAGGGAGAAACCGAAAAAGTCCAGATTGGGAACACACCTGAAAAAATAACAAACATAGGAGCAAACCTCGAGGCAGGCCTAAAAGAGGAACTCATAAACCTCTTAAGGGAGAATTCCGACCTCTTCGCCTGGAAAGCCTCCGACATGCCAGGCATAAGCCCCGATCTAATGTGCCACAAGCTATCAGTGTATCCGGGATCCCGACCTGTCCAACAAAGACGCAGGAAGCTCGGGCCCGAACGCATGCAAGCAATAGAAGAACAAGTACAAGCACTATTAGATGCAGGGTTCATTAGGGAAGTAAAATACCCCCTATGGCTCGCAAACGTGGTCCTGGTAAAAAAGCCTAATGGAAAATGGAGGATGTGCGTCGACTACACGGATCTCAACAAAGCCTGCCCCAAAGATCCATACCCGCTACCAACATCGACGCCTTAGTAGACGCAGCCTCAGGCTATAGATATCTCTCCTTCATGGACGCATACTCGGGATACAACCAAATCCCGATGTATGGACCTGACCAAGAAAAGACCTCGTTCATAACCCCAAGGGCAAACTACTGCTACGTAGTAATGCCCTTCGGGCTGAAGAACGCAGGGGCAACCTACCAGAGGCTAATGAACAAAGTGTTCTCAGAGCACATCGGACTACAACTGGAGGTGTACGTCGATGACATGCTGGTAAAGACACAAGAAGACAGAAACTTACTGACCGACCTCACCAGTGTCTTCGGCACCCTCAGAAAACACAACATGAGACTTAACCCGACGAAGTGCACCTTCGCCGCAGAAGCCGGAAAGTTCTTAGGTTTCATGCTGACTCAAAGGGGCATCGAAGCAAACCCGGACAAATGCCAAGCAATACTCAATATGAAGAGCCCGACGTGTGTCAAAGAAGTACAACAACTGAATGGAAGGCTGGCCGCCCTATCAAGATTCTTGGCAGGATAAGCGATAAAGTCACTACCTCTCTACTCACTCCTAAAGAAAGGGAAACCCTTCTCATGGACCCCGGAGTGCGAAAAAGCCTTTCAAGAATTCAAGGAGTTCCTCGGGCAGCCACCAATCCTAACCCGACCTGTAAAAGGGGAAGAGCTCGTACTATACCTCTCGGTCGGACATCGAGCAGTCGCTTCAGCATTGATACGAGAAAATGACCAAGGACAACACCCCGTATACTTTGTAAGCAAGGCACTACAAGGGGCCGAATTAAACTATCAGAAAATAGAAAAATTCGCCTACGCCCTAGTGTTCACAGCTCGGAGGCTCCGTCCCTACTTTCAGGCCCACACCATCAAAGTCCGGACAAACCAACCCATGAGACACATCCTACAAAAAACAGACCTGGCGGGACGAATCCTACAATGGGCGGTGGAACTGTCCGAGTTCGACCTCCACTACGAAGCCCGGACTGCCATAAAATCTCAGTATCTAGCCGACTTCATCGCAGAATACGCTGAGACCCCTGGAACCCCACTCTCATGGAACCTGTATGTCGACGGGTCCTCAAACAAAATAGGAAGTGGAGCAGGGGTTATACTCGAAAGCGACCAAGGAACGCGGATAGAACTATCCCTAAAATTCGAGTTCCAGGCTTCAAACACCCAAGCCGAATACGAGGCCCTACTAGCGGGGCTAAAACTAGCCGAAGAGGTCGGAGCCCAGAAAATCACAATCTTCAGCGACTCCCAGGTCGTCACATCACAAGTAAATGGAAGCTATCAGGCCAAAGACCCAACTATGAAGAAATACCTGGACCAAACACAGGCACAATTACGCCACTTTTCAGAAATACAGATCCAGCACATACCTCGGGAACAAAATGCCCGGGCAGACGCCCTCTCAAAGCTTGCCAGCACCAAGCCCGGAGGCAACAACAGAAGTCTCCTTCAGGAAACCTTACGATCTCCCTCCGTGCTAAGAGAGGAAGAAACGCTAAATATATCCGACCAACAGCAAGGATGGATGACCCCCATACTCAGCTACCTGAAGTCGGGAACTCTCCCCGCCGAAAGAAAGGAAGCTAAAAGACTCACGAAAGACGCCCAGAATTATACACTAATTCACGACGTATTATACAGAAGAGGATTCACAAACCCCCTCCTTAGGTGCGTCCCGACCTCAGAGACAAAGAGCGTCCTTGAAGAAGTCCACGGAGGCATGTGTGGGAACCATCTCGGAGCTCGGGCATTATCCAAGAAAATAGTCCGAGCCGGGTTCTACTGGCCGACCTTGCAAAGAGACGCAACAGAATTTGTGAAAATATGCCCTCCCTGCCAAAAACACGCCAATTTTCACAAGGCACCACCCGAAGACCTTATCAGCATCACCGCACCATGGCCCTTCGCAAAATGGGGACTCGACCTACTCGGCCCATTCCCACAAGGACCGGGGCAAGTCCGATACCTCATAGTAGGGGTCGACTACTTCACAAAGTGGATCGAAGCTGAACCCTTAGCCACCATTACGGCTCAGAAAAGCCGCAAATTCCTATACAAAAACATTGTCACAAGGTTCGGAGTCCCCTACTCCATCACGACAGACAACGGGACACAGTTCACGGACACAAATTTCCAAAACTTAGTGGCCGAACTAAAAATCAAACAGCAATTCACATCAGTCGAGCACCCACAAGCCAATGGACAAGCAGAGGCTGCAAATAAAGTCATCTTGGCCGGGTTAAAGCGAAGACTCCAAGAGGCCAAAGGGGCATGGGCCGAGGAGCTCCCCCAGGTGCTATGGGCATATCGAACAACCCCACACTCTACAACGGGAGAATCGCCATTCCGACTAGCTTACGGGATGGAGGCAATGATTCCTGTCGAAATAGATGAAGGGTCGCCCAGAATCATCTTCTACAACGAAGGAGGCAACCCACAGGCACAAAGGGACGAACTCGACCTCCTCTCCGAGGTCCGAGAAAGAGCCCGAATCCGAGAAGAAGCCCTAAAGCGACGAACGGCCCTCAGATACAATCAGAAGGTAATAAAGCGAAGCTTCTCCATTCACGACCTGATTCTAATCCGAAATGACATCGGAACACAAAAGTCGGGAGAAGGAAAGCTAGCTGCAAACTGGAAAGGACCCTACAAGGTAACAGAAGTCTTAGGAACAGGCTACTACAAAATATCCGACCTAGAAGGCAATGAGCTGCCCAGAGCCTGGCACGCCTGTAATCTAAGGCGGTACTACAGCTAGAAAAAACTTAAACCCGAGGTGTACTCTTTTTCCCTACAAGGGTTTTTTAATGAGACACCCGGTTAAGTAAGATACCCGACCTAGTCAAAGGGTAAACACTCTGTAAATATTCTTTTTTTTTACTAATCAAATTTCTCTATTTTCTTTTGTTCTTCATGATAAAACAAAATCCTGGAAAAGTACCCCGCCAAGGCGCATTAATTTATGCTCGACAAAACGCAAAAAATCATTTGCCAAGAGACCACACAAGGTCGGCAAAGATAAAGCGACGAGGTTCAAATTAATGTGAGAAGTTATAAAGTGACTCTAGAAAGGCTCAAAAAGCCAAACAAAAAGAGATTACAAAAATAACTTAAAGGGCCGACCGGCAACAAGGTCGGACCCAACAAAGGAGGTACTCGAGGCATCCGAGGTCCGAGGAAAGGCCCGGACCAGAGAAAGAAGCCTTAAAACGGCGAAAGACCAAGATTTCGAACACGCCTACTAAAAAGTTGCTTTACAAAAAACAACTAAAAAGTACAAGCGAAAGAACGAAATCGAAGGAAGTTTCGAAAACGCTTACTAAAAAGTTGCTTTACAAAAACAACTAAAAAGTACAAGCGAAAGAACGAAAGCACAAGAAGTCAAAACGCTAGCTAAAAAGTTGTTATCCGAAAACAACTAAAAAGCACAAAAGCGAAAACAAAAGGCCAAAACGCTAGCTAAAAAGTTGTTATCCGAAAACAACTAAAAAAGCACAAAAGCAAAAACAAAAGGTCAAAACGCTAGCTAAAAAGTTGTTATCAGAAAACAACTAAAAAGCACAAAAGCGGAAGCAACAAGTCAAAACGCAAACACCAAATAAAGCTAAAAAGTTACTACAAAGTAGCTAATAAGCAAAAAGGTGTCCAAAAGCGTTCACAGTAACCATCCAAAAACAAAAAAGCCCACAGGTCGGGCAAAACATCAAAGATTACAGAGGATCAAGGTCCTTTCCAGACTCCGCATCAACAGAAGGCTGCGGAGCAAACATAGAAATCGGGACTGCATCAACGGCAACGTCACCCGGGTCTGAAACCCCCACACCAGATCCATCCCCGGCCAAAGAGGAAGTCGGGTTCTCAACAGGAACTTCGGGGTCGGACGCCGGAACCTCATCCTCGTTTGGAGCAGGAACAATCTTTCCCTCCACAACGACGTTATCCGTACTGAACAAGCTCAGATCTAGGTCGGGAGCAAGAACCCGAACCTGAGCCTTCAGATTTTCAAACATAGCATCCATACCCTTGGCCACATGACCTTCCAGCTCGTAAAACTTGTCCTGCGCAGATCGCAACTCCTCCTTCGTCTCCACAAGCTCGGCATATAGCCGAGTATAATTCTCTGTGGCCGCCTTCGCCATCTCCTCAGACGTCCTCGCTGACGCCACAGTCGCAGTAGCCCTAGCTTTCTCTTTCTCCAAAGAAGCCTCCAGCTCAGTAATCCTGGCAGCCTTCAGTTGACTAATCCTATCAAGCTCGGACTGAGCCTTCTCAAGTCGGGAGCTAGTTGCCCCAAGAGGAGATTTCTTGAACTCCCGGGCAATAGCGGCATGAAGACTAGCCATCCGGACACAGCTCCGCGCCATATACTGAAAATGATGCTCCATAGACACATCATCAGTAGAAATAAAGGTCTGAGGGAGGATATGCTGCTCAATCCAACCAAGAGCATCAAAGTCCTTATCATTAAAACCGGCAAGCCCTGGAGAGGTCTTCTGCTTCTTGGGAGGAGGACCCGAGAACGGAGGAGGAGAAGAAGTAACAGGCCCAGAGGTCGGAGGATCCTGACTTATAGCTCGGAACTGAGGAGTCGGAATAGTCTTCGACCGAGTCTGAACACCCACAGTAGTCTTCTGCGGAGAAGATCGGGCAGAAGCCTCCCCGGCCTCGATATTCCGAGCAGCCACCGACTTCTTCGTCCGACAAAGAAATTTCATGGAATCCGCCTGAGAAGACATCTCTGCAAAGAAATAAAGAAAAGGATTACAGCAACATAAATTCCACCAAAAACAGGCAATACAAAAATACTGAAAAAGATGAATTCCGGAAGAGGTCGGGAACTACCTAACTCGGAACGGAGAAGGCTTGGATCTCCCAACATTTTCTTCGTGTCCAAGTGAGGTGCCCGACCCCATAAACTGCTCACCACACCCACAAAAGCCTGCTCCACCTCATCTAGACTCTCAAAGGTATACTTAACAGACACTACATTCTCCTGCCAACAAAGAGGAAAAGAAGGCTCCCCACTCTCATCTAGAAAGAAAGGTCGGACGTCTCCAATAGCCCGGACTTTGAAATAAAAATTCTTAAAATCGTGAAAGGACTCATCATACAGGGTACAAAACTTTCTTCCCTGGTTAGCCCTAAAAGAGACCCAGGACACCTTCCCTCCACCCGACCCCGGCTTCGTCAACACAAACAAATAGGAAAAAAGAGAAATAGAGGGAGAGACACCCAAAAACTGACACAAAAGTTGGAACAGCTTTAAAAATGCCCAAGAATTTGGATGGAGCTGCGTAGGGGCAAGGTTACAAGACCACAACACCTCGGACTCCAGGTCGGTAAAAGGAAGTCGGACGCTCAGTTTAGAGAAAAAACAATCATAAGCGTAAAAGAAGAGCTTCTCGGAACTATCTAAGGGCGGGAAGCACACTCTCTCCTCGGAATCCGGGGCTACTAGCTCATAATCCCTCTCAGACTCTCTATCTTCACATATACTACATTGCCTATGAAACCTAGCTAAATACTCAGAATCTACCACAGAAGGGACTTTTAGGGGAACAAGATCTACCCAACCAAGACCACTCGGAATCTTGGTCGACATTGCTTGAAGAACCTTTCGAGGCATAAAAATCTTGCCTACAAAGAAGAGTACAAACAGCAAAACAAAAATCACATAAAGGCAGACAGCAAAAACCCATTCAGCAAAAGCAAGAAACAAAGATCTTTTAGAAGAAAATACAGCAACCCGGAGCAAAATACCAGAGAACAAAAAAGAGCCCCCCCATGTACAAACAACAAGGCAATGGCGGCGCCTCTTTTCGGGGCAACCCAGGCATAAAGAAAAAGAAACAGACAAAGAAGCCACACAAAAAGAACAGAAGCATATGTACACAAAAAGAAAAAGAGACGAGAACGAACCTGGAAAGAAAGAGAACGACGAGTTCCAACAGCAAGGAGAAACAGGCGGCGCAGAAGAAACCCCGGAAAAACGCACAGAAAGAATCGGAGAAGAAAAACAAAGAGAAAGAAGGAGCGGTGCTCGAAGGAGAGATGGCAAAAATCAGAAAACGGAAAAGGAACAGAATAAACAAAGAAAATGAGGAAAGGGGCAAATAAATAATGCCTTCACAGAGCCCGAACGGAAATCGAGGAGAAACGGTAAAAAGCAATAAATGCTGAAACGGCCATTTTCAAATTTTGAAAAAACTACTATGCCCGAGCTCGACCTCTCAAGAAGGACGAACTCGGGCAGGGGCACTGTTCATACCCTGACCGAGCTCCCCAAAACTCGGTAAGTTCATAGAAGGTCCGACCTCATCCCAAGGCCCACGCCTGAGGTCGGACCTCGGACAAATAAGCTAAGAAGGCCCATCAAAAGGAACGAAGCCCAAAAACCTAAAGGCCGAAAAGGCCTAGGAAAGGCGGTTCCACAAAGATAGGGATAAAACCCCCAAAAGATAAGATAAGATAAGAATATCTTATCCAGGGAAGATCACGGCCAACTACTATAAATACACTGGAGCACCCAGGTATAACACACATTCCATATTCTACATATATCTGCTTGGACCCATGCTAACTTAAGCATCGGAGTGTCATTGCAGGTACAACCACCCGCCGCTCAGCGCATCAAGCTCGGGTCACGGAAACCCCCACCTCGGGTCTTGCCAGACGACCGAGCTCCACGTTTCAGGTAACCCTCGGAACAATTCTAATTAGACTTATTCATTCTTTTTGAGGATGAAACATGAAGGCAAGGAACCAGGGGAGGAGGATGACATAGTGGACGAAGATACCAAGAATACATTGGATTTGGCAATTTCCATGCAACCCAAGCCCCCGCATCCGCCAATCGAAGGTGGAGCTCTTGAGAGACATTCTCCCTGGATCGTGTTCATGCACGGAGGACCATGCAACGCTTAAGTGTGATGGAGGTAGGATTCATCATATTGGGGTGTAAATTCTCTTTTCCGAACACTTTACACTTTAGTTTTGTTTCTTTTTACTATGTTTCTTTTAGATATTTGGAGTGTTTTTTATTGTTGCATTGCACTTTCTTCTAGTATATATACATACATCTTAGTTCATCCATCATTATTGCATTATGTATTTTTGCATGGTATATATTGTATAGATAGAAGTTGTGATTGGATGATGTGAATATCATAGTGCCTTGTTCAATTTTGTCCTAATTATTCTTGTTAGTTTTTGGTTATTGAAAATTAGGAAAAGAACTAGGAAACTTTGAAAAAAATTTGCATCCATCACAAATACATACATATAGGAAATAATTTTGGTGAAAAACAACAAAAATTTTCAAGAATTTTGTTTCAAGGGAGTTCTATTGATTTGGAAAATTGTTTTTAAAACTTGCTTGAATGATTTTTATGGAACATAGCAGAGAGATAGAACAAAGCAACCTTGTGAGTTGTTGAGCCTTAATGAGTGGTTACACATTATAACCACAAATTTTGTTCATTGTGTGCTATGCTCCTTCTATGATTGTGATCTTGGTTTTGCTTGATTCTCTATTTCCAATGTTTGATATTTTGATTGCATTTAGCATGATTGAGGCCATCTTTAAATTAAGCTCACTTCACCCATATTGCCTACCCTTTGTATCTACCATTGTTAACCCCTTTAAGCTTTATTTACCCCATTGTTCTTGATATTAGCACATCACAACCTTAAGCGGAAAACCATGATTTACCTTGGATTGTATCCTTGATTAGCTTAGGTTGAGGAGTGTATTTCATTTAAGTGTGGGGAAATTTTGGAAAACATTGGTAGTGAATGAAAATATTTATTTTGGGTATTTCATTGAAAATATTAGAAAATGGGAACACTCATGTATGAACTACTAAACCATAGGCATTTATTTTGATTGAAAAAAAAAATCATCATCATAAAAAAGGGGAATGAAAGTTACCCCAAAAGAAAAGTGAATAAGAAATGCATATGCGATGTGAATGATAAAGCATACATGAGTGTTTATGAAAAAGAAATGATGGGAAGTTAGGATTGCATATTTTTTGTATTGGATTGATAGAGGTTGAGTTGGATACTTAAACTAATCAAGGATTTAATCAATTTAGTCCACTTAGCCATATCTATCCCACCTTGACCCTAACCCCATTACAACCATATGAAGTCCTCATGATAATTGCATTCATGCATCACTTGTTGTTGATTGTTAAATGAAAAGCAAATTCTTGAAAGCATGATTAGGAAGAGACTTGAGTGATTAAACCCAAAACACCAAGCGTTGAGAGTGTATACACACCTAGTGAGGGTTCAATTATTCAATTCTATGTCTCCACCTCTTTTATCATGCATTCTTGTAAGTTGCTTCATTTTGATGAATTGAATCAATTCTTTAGAATTTTACTTGCGTTGGATTATTTCCTTGTGTAGCCCTAATTGTCTATATCCTTGCTTAGAAATTTGATTGTTTATTTTCACCAAATCAATAGGATACTATAGATAGATAGATAGATAAAGATAGCATATAGTATATTTGCATTCATATAGATAGTTGCATTCAATAAGTTGATTACCCCTTTTGATCATTTTCCTTGTTGGTTTAGCATGAGGACAAACTATTGTTTAAGTGTGGGAGAATTGATGAGTCCATATTTTTCGATATATTTTAGCTTGATTTGGATGGATTTCATCACAAAAACTAACACTTAGGCACCAAAAAAGCATACTTTTGTGTTTTGCCCCTAAATTGGACTTAAATTTGAAAACATGCAATTTTATGCTTGAATCAAGCAATTTAATTCAACTTTTATTCCATTTGATGCCACAACATGTTTGTTGAGTAATTTCAGGTCATAGAGGCAAGAATGGATAGCCAAAAGTGGAAGAAAGCATATAGAAGGGAGAACACATGAAGAAAATAAGGAAAAATACACACACAGCGAAGTGTGTGTGCGCACAAGCAAGCGTGCGTGCGCGCAGGAAGAGATTTGCCTGTGTGCGTGCACACAACTACCTGTGCATACGCACGGAAGAACATTCAGCCAAGTGTGCATACGCACACATCTGTGCGTACGCACAGGACCTTGCACGTGATTTCATTAATGAAACATGTGCTTCGCGATTTTTGAGGGCTTTAGGCCCATTTTGGAAGGTTTGAAGGCTGAATATGGATGCTATATGAAGGGAATATCAACACATATGAAGGCATTAGGACTTAGAACTTGATTTTTACATTTTTCCATAGTATTAGGAGTAGGAGTAGTGTAGAGTAGAAAGCTCTCTTAGGGTTTATCAATTTCCATTGTAGCATTTTATAGCAGCTTTAATTTTGGATTTTGCATATTTATTGTAAGTACTCTCAATTTCCTCTTTAATTATAGCACATATACTTTCATTTGCTTTGGTTCAAGTTACTTTGTTCATATTTAGAATTTTGAGTTTCTTGAAGTTTTGATTGATGAATTTGATGTTTCATGCTTTCTTTATGTTTGATTGGATGTTTATTGTTGATTTGGTGAATAGTTGGTTATAGTTTTCCATTTTCCTTTACAAATTCTCATGTTTTGGTTTTGTTCATACCCTGACCGAGCTCTCCAAACTCGGTAAAGCTGATAGAAGGCCCGACCTCGACCCAAGGCCCACGTTCGAGGTCGGACCTCGGACAAATAGGCCAAAGAAAGGCCCATCAGAAGGAACTAAGCCCAAAACCTAAAGGCCGAAAGGGCCTGGGAAAGGAGGTTCCGCAAAGATAGAGATGAATCTCCCAAAAGATAAGATAAGATAAGAATATCTTATCCAGGGATGATCGCAGCCAACTACTATAAATACACTGGAGCACCCAGGTATAACTCATACTCTAATTCTACTTGATATCTGCTTGGACCCATGCTAACTTAAGCATCGGAGTGTCATTGCAGGTACAACCCCCCGCCGTTCAGCACAACCAGCTCGGGTCTCAGACCCACCACCTCGGGCCTTGCCGGAAGACCGAGCTGCACGTTTCAGGTAACCCTCGGAACATTGGCGCCGTTGCCGGGGACCTGGAAGTCATCCCTTTACCATGGCGGACGACCCTCCCAACAATAACCACGCTACATCAGAACAAGAAGAGGAAGTTGACACCGGAGAACGGCCGGACAGCCCTCTATCACCACGCACTCCAGGAGGAAACAAACAGAATCGCCCAAAGACATCACCATAGGACAAAGATCCACAAAATCCCGAAAGAGAAAAAAGTTCGGAGATTCTGGAAACAGTTCGGGCACAACAAAGCCGGCTGAGACAACTCGAAGAGGACGTAAAGAAGCAGAAGGAAACTGAACAGGATCTGAGAAGGGAAGCTCGCAAACGCAGAGAATTGGAAGAAAAACTGCGGAAGATAGAGGCCAACCTAAAAGATCGGACGGAACACGGCACCACTCCCGAAAGCAACCATGATCCCTTCACACAAGAGATCATGAAAGAGAAGGTACCGCGAAACTTCAAACCACCAGATATGGACCTCTACGACGGCACCACCGATCCAAGTCATCACCTCAGCAATTTCAGAAGCAGAATGTACTTAGTCGACGCCTCCGACGCGATTCGATGCAAAGCCTTCCCCACCACTCTCACTAAGTCAGCCATGAAGTGGTTCGACAACCTGCCACCAGGATCAATCTCCAGCTTTGAAGACCTGACCAAGAAATTCTTAACAAGGTTCTCTATTCAAAAGGACAAGGCAAAACATGCCCCCAGCCTACTCGGGATCAAACAAGGCAACCGAGAAACTCTCAGAGAGTACATGGAGCGATTCAACAAGGCCTGCCTGGACATACAACACTTGTCCACGGAAGCAGCCATCATGGGACTAGCAAACGGCCTAAAAGAATGACCGTTTAGCCAATCCCTATCCAAAAGATACCCGACTTCCTTATACGAAGTACAAGAACGGGCAGGAAAGTATATCAACATGGAAGAAACCTCCCAGCTGAGAGACTCTTCCAGGAAGGAGTCAACCTACCCGCCCCGAGATCGAGATCGGGAACAGAAAAAGAAAGAAGAATCCAACTCGGACAAGCCACGAAAATACCACAGCTACACTCCCCTCCGAGTCTCCCTGGTAGACGTCTACAGAGAAGTATGCCACACCGAGAAGATCCCACCACCCAAACCTCTGAAGCACAAGAGAGCAGGAAGAGATCGGTCCGAGTACTGCGAATATCACAGACTCTACGGCCACTCTACTAACGACTGCCACGACTTAAAGAATGTTATAGAAAAGCTAGCCAGAGAGGGAAAACTCGACAGATACATAGCTGAGAAAGGAGAAGAAACCAGAAAGAGAAGACGGGGAGATAACGAAGATCGGGCCGAGCAAACACGAACCCCGCGAACTCCTGAAAGGCACATACACATGATAAACGGAGGTTTCGCAGGGGGAGGGACATCCAAATCCTCACGGAAGAGACACCTCAAAGAAGTCTACCATGTCCGAGAAGACAGCCCCTTACCCGAGTTACCTACTATCTCATTTACCCGAGAAGATGCTCTTGGAATAATACCCGGACACGACGACCCTATGGTGATCACCATCATCCTAGCCAACGCCAACTCACATCGAACCCTGATCGACCAAGGAAGCTCAGCAGATATCCTGTTCAAAGCAGCCTTCGACAAGCTCGGACTCGAAGAAAAAGAGCTAAAAGCCTATCCCACTGACCTGTTTGGACTAGGAGTTACCCCGATCCGCCCCTTGGGATACATCTCATTACACACTACCTTTGGAAAAGGCGAGCAAACCAAACACTAAGCATCGACTACATTGTAGTCGACGTCACTTCAGCATACAATGCCCTCATCGGACGACCAACCCTAAACAGACTAGCGGCTATAGTCTCGACCCCACACCTCTGTATGAAGTTCCCTACCGCAAAGGGAATCGCTACCCTAAAAGGCGACCAAAAACTAGCACGACGATGCTACAACGAAAGCCTGAGCCTAAAAGGGAAAGAGGTCAACACAATAGAACTCGGGCGAGTCCAAGCCCGAGAAGATCTTCGGCCACAACCAGAAGGAGAGACCGAAAAGATCCAGGTCGGGAACACACCCGAGAAAGTAACAAACATAGGGGCAAACCTCGAGGCAGGCCTAAAGGAGGAACTCACAACCCTCTTAAGGGAGAATTCCGACCTCTTCGCCTGGAAAGCCTCCGATATACCAGGCATAAGCCCCGACCTGATGTGCCATAAGCTATCAGTATACTCGGGATCCCGACCTGTCCAACAAAGACGCAGGAAGCTCGGGCCCGAACGCATGCAAGCAATAGAAGAACAAGTGCAAGCACTACTAGATGCAGGGTTCATTAGGGAAGTAAAGTACCCCCTATGGCTCGCAAACGTGGTCCTAGTGAAGAAGCCCAATGGAAAATGGAGGATGTGCGTCGACTACACGGATCTCAACAAAGCCTGCCCCAAAGATCCATATCCACTACCGAACATCGACGCCTTAGTCGATGCCGCTTCGGGCTACAGATACCTCTCCTTCATGGATGCATACTCGGGATACAATCAAATCCCGATGTATGGACCCGACCAAGAAAAGACCTCGTTCATAACCCCAAGGGCAAACTACTGCTACGTAGTAATGCCCTTCGGGCTGAAGAATGCAGGGGCAACCTACCAGAGGCTAATGAACAAAGTGTTCTCAGAACACATCGGGCTACAGCTAGAGGTGTACGTCGACGACATGCTAGTAAAGACACAAGAAGACAGAAACTTGGTCGCCGACCTCAGCAGTATCTTCGACACCCTCCGGAAACACAACATGAGACTTAACCCGACAAAGTGCACCTTCGCCGCAGAAGCCGGGAAGTTCTTAGGCTTCATGCTGACTCAGAGAGGCATCGAAGCAAACCCGGACAAATGCCAAGCAATACTCAATATGAAAAGCCCGACGTGTGTCAAAGAAGTACAACAACTAAATGGGAGACTAGCCGCCCTATCAAGATTCTTGGCAGGATCAGCGATAAGATCACTCCCTCTCTACTCACTCCTAAAGAAAGGGAAACCCTTCTCTTGGACCCCGGAATGCGAAAAGGCCTTCCAAGAATTCAAGGAATTCCTCGGGCAGCCACCAATCTTAACCCGACCTCTAAAAGGGGAAGAGCTCGTACTATACCTGTCGGTCGGACATCGGGCAGTCGCCTCGGCACTAATACGAGAAAATGAGGAGGGGCAACACCCCATATACTTCGTAAGCAAAGCACTACAAGGGGCCGAATTAAACTATCAGAAAATAGAGAAATTCGCCTATGCACTAGTGTTCACAGCTCGGAGACTCCGCCCCTACTTTCAAGCCCACACCATCAAAGTCCGGACAAACCAACCCATGAGACACATCCTACAAAAGACAGACATGGCAGGACGAATCCTACAATGGGCGGTGGAATTGTCCGAGTTCGACCTCCACTATGAAGCCCGGACTGCCATAAAATCTCAATACCTAGCCGACTTCGTCGCAGAATACACTGAGACCCCGGGAACCCCACTCTCATGGAATCTGTATGTCGACGGATCCTCAAACAAAACAGGAAGCGGGGCCGGTGTTATACTCGAAAGCGATCAAGGAACACGGATTGAGCTATCCCTAAAATTCGAGTTCCAGGCCTCAAATAACCAAGCCGAATACGAAGCCCTACTAGCGGGACTAAAACTAGCCGAAGAGGTCAGAGCAAAGAGGATCACGATCTTCAGCGACTCCCAGGTCGTCACATCACAAGTAAATGGAAGCTACCAGGCCAAAGACCCTACTATGAAAAAATACCTGAACCAAACACAGGCGCAATTACGACACTTCCCGAAATACAAATCCAGCACATACCCCGGGAGCAAAATGCCCGGGCAGACGCCCTCTCAAAACTTGCTAGCACCAAGCCCGGAGGGAACAACAGAAGTCTCCTCCAAGAAACTCTACAATCCCCCTCCGTGTTAAGGGAGGAAGAAATACTAAATATATCCGGGCAACAACAAGGATGGATAACCCCCATACTCAACTATCTGAAATCGGGAACTCTCCCCGCCGAAAGAAAAGAAGCTAAAAGGCTTACAAAAGACGCCCAGAACTACACGTTAATCCACGACGTATTATACAGAAGAGGATTCTCAAACCCCCTCCTGAGGTGCGTCCCGACCACAGAAACAAAGAGCGTCCTCGAAGAAGTCCACAAAGGCATGTGTGGGAACCATCTCGGAGCCCGGGCCCTGTCCAAGAAAATAGTCAGAGCCGGGTTCTACTGGCCGACCTTGCAAAGAGACGCGGCAGAGTTTGTGAAAATATGCCCCCCCTGCCAAAAAAAAAAAACGCCAATTTTCACAAAGCACCGCCCGAAGACCTCATAAGCATCACCGCACCATGGCCCTTCGCAAAGTGGGGACTCGACCTACTCGGCCCATTCCCACAAGAACCGGGGCAAGTCAAGTACCTCATAGTAGGGGTCGACTACTTCACAAAGTGGATCGAGGCTGAACCCTTAGCCACTATTACGGCTCAGAAAAGCCGTAAATTCCTATACAAAAACATTGTCACGAGGTTCGGAGTCCCCTACTCCATCACAACAGACAATGGAACACAGTTCACAGACACAAGTTTTCAGAACTTGGTGGCCGAGCTAAAAATCAAACAGCAGTTCACATCGGTCGAACACCCGCAAGCCAATGGACAAGCAGAGGCCGCAAATAAAGTCATCTTGGCCGGGTTAAAACAAAGACTCCAAGAGGCCAAAGGGGCATGGGCCGATGAACTCCCCCAGGTATTATGGGCATATCGGACAACCCCGCACTCTACAACAGGAGAATCCCCATTCCGACTAGCCTACGGAATGGAGGCAATGATTCCCGTCGAAATAGACGAAGGATCACCCAGAACCATCTTCTACAACGAAGGAGGCAACCCTCAGGCACAAAGGGAAGAACTCGACCTCCTACCCGAGGTCCGAGAAAGAGCCCGAATCAGAGAAGAAGTCTTAAAACGACGAACGGCCCTCAGATATAACCGAAAGGTGATAAAACGAAGCTTCTCCACTCACGACCTGATTTTAATCCGAAACGACATCGGAACACAAAAATCGGGAGAAGGAAAGCTAGCCGCAAATTGGAAGGGGCCCTACAAAGTAACAGAAATCTTAGGGACAGGCTACTACAAGATATCCGACCTAGAAGGCAATGAGCTGCCCAGAACCTGGCACGCCTGTAAGCTAAGACGATACTACAGCTAGAATAACTTAACCCGAGGTGTACTCTTTTTCCCCACGAGGGTTTTTTAATGAGACACCCGGTTAAGTAGGACACCCGACCTAGTCAAAAGGGTAAACACTTTGTACATATTCTTCTTTTTAATACTAATCAAATTTCTTTATTTTCTCTTTCTCGTTATAAAGCATATCCTAAAAAGTACCCCACCAAGGCGCATTAATTTATGCTCGGCAAAACGCAAAAAATCATTTGCCAAAGGCCATACGAGGTCGGCAAAGATGAAGCGACGAGGTTCAAATTAATGTGAGAAGTTATAAAAGTAACTCTGAAATGGCTCAAAAAGCCAAATAGAAAAGAAGTTACAAAAATAACTTAAAAAAGGCCGACCAAACAACGAAGTCGGACCTGACCAAAGGGGTACTCAAGGATCCCGATGTCCGAGAGTAAACTCGGACCCAAGAAAGAAGCTGGCAAAGAACCAGGACTTCGAGAAACGCTAGCTAAAAAGTTGTTACCCAAAAACAACTAAAAAGCAAAAAGCGAGAAAGTCAAGGCGCTAGCTAAAAAGTTGTTACCCAAAAACAACTAAAAAGCAAAAAGCGAGAAAGTCAAGGCGCTAGCTAAAAAGTTGTTACCCAAAAACAACTAAAAAGCAAAAAGCGAGAAAGTCAAGGCGCTAGCTAAAAAGTTGTTACCCAAAAACAACTAAAAAGCAAAAAGCGAGAAAGTTAAGGCGCTAGCTAAAAAGTTGTTACCCAAAAACAACTAAAAGCAAAAAGCGAGAAAGTCAAGGCGCTAGCTAAAAAGTTGTTACCCAAAAACAACTAAAAAGCAAAAAGCGAGAAAGTCAAGGCGCTAGCTAAAAAGTTGTTACCCAAAAACAACTAAAAAGCAAAAAGCGAGAAAGTCAAGGCACTAGCTAAAAAGTTGTTACCCAAAAACAACTAAAAAGCAAAAAGCGAGAAGTCAAAGCGCTAGCTAAAAAGTTGTTACCCAAAAACAACTAAAAAAGCAAAAAGCGGGAAGTCAAAACGCTAGCTAAAAAGTTGTTACCCGAGAACAACTAAAAAGCATAAAAGCGGAACGAGACAATCGAAACACAAAGCATGGCATAATAAAGCTACAAGAGTAGCTAAAATAGCAGAACAGGTGTCCAAAATGTTTGCAGAAAACATCCAAAAAACAAAAAGCCCACAGGTCGGGCAAAAGCACAAAAAGTACAAAAAATTACAGAGGATCAAGGCCCTTTCCAGACTCCGCATTAACACCTGGCTGAAACATGGATATCGGGACTGCAGGAACAGCACCATCGCTTGGAACCTCCATACCAACTCTATCCTCGGCCAAAGGTGAAGTCGGGTTCACGACCGGAGCCTCGGGGTCGGACACCGGAGCCTTGGGGTCGGACATCGGAACCTCATCCTCAACAGGGGCAGGAACAATCTTCCCCTCCACAACCATGTTATCCGTACTGAACAAACTGAGATCCAATTCGGGAGCAAGAACCCGGACCTGATCCCTCAAATTCACAAACATAGCATCCATACCCTTGGCCACATTATCTTCCAGCTCATAAAAGTCATCCCGAGCAGATTGCAGCTTCTCCTTCGTCTCCACAAGCTCAGCATACAGCTTAGTATAGTTCTCCGTCGCCACCCTCGCCATCTCCTCAGACGTCTTCGCCACCGCCACAGCCGCGGTAGCCCTAGTCTTCTCTTCCTCCAAAGACTCCTCCAGCTCGGCAATCCTAGCATCCTTCAGCTGACTAACCTTATCAAGCTCGGACCGGGCCTTCTCAAGTCGGGAGCTGGTCACCCCAAGGGGAGCTTTCTTAAACTCCCGAGCAATGGCGGCATGAAGGCTAGCCATCCGAACACAACTCCGCGCCATATACTGAAAGTGATGCTCCATGGACGCATCATCAGTAGAAATAAAAGTCTGAGGAAGAATGTGCTGCTCAACCCAACCGAGAGCATCGAAATCCTTGTCATTGAAACCAGCAGGCTCTCGGGAAGTCTTCTGTTTCTTGGGGGAGGACCCGAGGTCGAGGTCGGGGAAAGCTGACCGGGTCCGGAGGTCGGAGGATCCTGAGTTATAGCTCGGAACTGAGGGACCGGAATGGTCTTCGACCGAGTCTGAACACCAATTGTAGTCTTCTGCGGAGAAGGTCGGGGAGAAGCTTCAGCCTCGATATTCCGAGATGCCACAGATTTCTTCGCTCGACGGAGAAACTTCATAGAATCAGCCTGAGAAGACATCTCTGCAGAAACGAAACAAAGAGGTTATCAAACAGAAAGATCAAAACAAAGTCAAAATATGAAAATGAAATCTCAAAAAGAGGTCGGGAACTACCTAACTCGGAACGGAGAAGGCTTGGATCTCCCAACATTTTCTTCGTATCCAAGTGAGGTGCCCGACCCCATAGACTGCTCAACACACCAACGAAAGCCTGTTCCACCTCATCTAGACTCTCGAAAGTGTACTTAACCGACACCACACTCTCTTGCCAACAAAGAGGAAACGAAGGCTCCCCACTCTCATCTAAGAAAAAAGGTCGGACATCTCCAACAGCCCGGACTTTGAAGTAATAGTTTTTGAAATCGTGAAACGACTCATCATACAAAGTGCAAAATTTCCTACCCTGGTTAGCCCTAAACGAAACCCAGGACACCTTCCCAGCACCTGACCCCGGCTTCGTCAGTACAAACAGATAAGAAAAAAGAGAAACAGAAGGGGAGACGCCTAAAATCTGACACAAAAGTTGGAAAAGCTTTAAAAACGCCCAAGAGTTCGGATGGAGTTGTGTAGGGGCAAGGTTACAAGACCAAAGGACCTCGGATTCCAGGTCGGTGAAAGGAAGACGGACACCTAGCTTGGAGAAGAAACAATCATAAGCATAGAAGAAAAGTTTCTCGGAACTCTCTAACGGCGGAAAACATACCCTCTCCTCGGACTCCGGGGCTGCTAACTCGTAATCCCGCTCAGACTCCCTGTTCTCACAAATACTACACTCCCTACGGAACCTAATCAGATACTCAGAATCTACAACAGACGGGACCCTTAAAGGAGCAGGATCTACCCAACCTAGACCACTCGGAATCTTGGTCGACATTGCTTGAAACACCTTTCGAGACATAAAAAAATCTTGCCTACAAAGAAAGAATACAACAGCAAGACAAAAATCACACAAAGGCAGAAAAACCAAATTCAACAAAAACAAAAGAAAGCAAAGTTCTTTTACAAACAAGAAGGCAGCAACTCGAATAACAAAAATGGATCGGAGAAAAGAGTCCCCCCACACACATACAAAGCAATAGCGGCGCCTCTTTTCGGGGCAACCCGGGCATAGAAGATATCAGAAAAAAGAAGCGTACGAAGAATAAAAGCGAAAAAAGCAAACCTGGAAAAGAAGAAAGCAACGAGCTCCGACGAAAGGAAAAAACGGCGGCGCAGAAAAGAACTCTGAAAAAACGCACAAAAAATGGAAGACGAAGAACAGAGAGAAAGAAGAGAAGATGCTCGAAAAGAAGTGATGAATAAACAAAGAAAAATGAAGAAAGGGGCAAATAAATAAAGCCTCCACAGAGCGCCGCACGGAAATCGAGGAAGAACGGTAACAAGCAATAAATGCTGAAACGACCGTTTTCAAATTTTGAAAAACTACTATGCCCGAGCTCGACCTTCCGAAAAAAGACGAACTCGGGCAGGGGCACTGTTCATACCCTGACCGAGCTCTCCAAACTCGGTAAAGCTGATAGAAGGCCCGACCTCGACCCAAGGCCCACGTTCGAGGTCGGACCTCGGACAAACAGGCCAAAGAAAGGCCCATCAGAAGGAACTAAGCCCAAAACCTAAAGGCCGAAAGGGCCTGGGAAAGGCGGTTCCGCAAAGATAGAGATGAATCTCCCAAAAGATAAGATAAGATAAGAATATCTTATCCAGGGATGATCGCAGCCAACTACTATAAATACACTGGAGCACCCAGGTATAACTCATACTCTAATTCTACTTGATATCTGCTTGGACCCATGCTAACTTAAGCATCGGAGTGTCATTGCAGGTACAACCCCCCGCCGTTCAGCACAACCAGCTCGGGTCTCAGACCCACCACCTCGGGCCTTGCCGGAAGACCGAGCTGCACGTTTCAGGTAACCCTCGGAACAGGTTTTATGCCCACGAAGTGTTTGTGAAAATGTCAATTTTGTGTTTTGAGTAGATTTTCACACCTTGGCTTGGGATTTGAGTTCCTAGGATACTAGAGTCATAATGTTTGGCATTTAGTGGTAATTCTTAGGGAGTTAGTTGACTCTTGTTTCCATTGACACTAGCTTTTTATCAACTAGTTTGGTAAGTTAGCTAGGACTTATGGATTAAGGTCAATTATGCTTGCTTGACCTATTCGTCGATGTTAGGGGTTAACTAGGCGAGATTGACTCATCATAATTACCATAGTTGTGGTTATGGCGAGGATAGGATTCCTTGGACCCTTATTCCCAAGTCAAGGTTCTTTTTATGCATTTCTTTGCATTTTCACTAGTTTTGATCCTGTTGCCTTTTAATTGCATTAAATTCCAATTTTGATTATTGTTTATTTCTTTTATTTTTTAGTTCTTTTAATCTTTCATTTCTTGATTTCAAAATCCCTTTTTTTTTAACAACCATGGACGTGACCCTTCAATTGCATCTTAGGAAAGAACAACCCGAGGTTGAATTACTCTTAATCTCGATTACTTTAATTTGAATTTAACATTTGATCTTGAGGATTGTTTGTCGGTCTAGACTATACTTGCAACGAGAGTCTATATCTAGTAAAATCCTAGATTGACATAAAAGTCTCTTGTCAGCCTCCTCGAAAAAGGCCTTAGTAGCACAGACCGGAGACTCCTTAACAACCCAGGACAAGGCTGCACTGAGATTGGCCATCTGAAAACTGTTGCATGATATAAAATCAAGATGGTCAAGGATCGATACGTCATCAAGAGAAACCTTACCGTAAGGAGCAATCAGCTCTATGGCAAAAGCCACGCCATCAAATTTTTTGTCATCCAGGTTATAAGGGCCGACAGTCCTCGGCTTCTTGGGAGGAGGACCAGCTGAAGTAGGGGAGGCAGCGCCAGAGGTCGCCACGGGCGGATCAGTAGAAACCGTCTGAACTCGAGTGGTCGGGATAACTTTCCTTGGCCCTGAGGATTAGATTCTAGCTTCTTCGGAGGCAGTTGCGAAGACCCCTCCCCCAATGTCTTCCTCGACAAATTCGACGCAGCCACCGCCTTCTTTGCCTTGCGAAATAGCTTCATCAAGTCAGAGTTGGCCACCATCTCTCAGACAAAAGAAAGAAACCATAGAAACAGTTACACCACGGAGGGTTGTAAAGAAAATAAGTATGAACAAAATAGTTAAAAAAAGGCTATCTTATAAAGAAGTCAGACACTACCTAGTTCGGATCGAAGGAGAGTAGGATCCCCTAAAAACTTCTTCGTGTCCAGATGAGCAGGTTCTCCCCAGTGCTCCTCCAAGACACCTACAAAGGCCCTCTCTACCTCATCTAGACTCTCCCACGGGTACTTATGGACTACATTATCCTTTTGCCACCACAAGGGAAAGGTCGGCTCATCATTTTCATCCAAAAAGAAATAGCGAACACCCTCAACAGCTAGGACTTTGAAATAAAATTTCTTAAAATCCTGAAAAGAGTCATCAAACATGGAAAAAACTTTCTTCCCCTGGGTAGCCCGGAAGGAGATCCAAGAAGCCTTCTTCTTGGCCGCCCCCAGTTTGGTCAACACAAACAGATAAAGGAAAAGGGATAGGGTAGGTCGGACACCCAGCTCTTGACATAACAATTGGAAAAGTTTCATAAAGGCCCAAAAGTTCAGATGAAGCTACGAAGGGGCCACATTACAGTTCCACAAAACTTCGGTCTCAAATGCAGTGAAAGAAAGGTAATACCTAGTTGGGTAAAGAAATAGTCATAGGCATAAAAGAAAGGACACTCTGCCCGACTTAAGGGAGGGAAACTAACCCTCTCCTCGGGGTCGGGTGACACCAACTCATAGTTCTTCTTATCCTCCCTAGCTCCCAAATCCTATGAAATCTTTTAAGCTCTTCTCACAGAACTCCGGGTCGGCTACAGTAACACACATTAAGACTATGGAATCTAACTAGTCAACCATACCAGCAGGGACCTTTTTAGACATCTCGACAATATTCTTACGCGAAAACATAAGAAAACTACACCTACAGCAAGGAAATAAAAAGAACGTCACCACCAAAACAACTTGGACAGAAATAGAAAACAAAAAAGTCAAACCAGCAAACAGCAAGAACGACAGCAAAAGGGCACCCGAGGGTTCACAAAAACAAGGGATTACCACCAAAACCCAGAGGCACCCTTTGGGGGCAATACAAACACAAGAAAGAAAAGAGAATCGAAGAAAATTGAAAGCCCTAAAATGCTAACTTTTTTTAGCAACAAAAAATCAAAATGATCAAAACTTTTCAAGAAACAAAGACATGCAGTAATCACCAGAAAGCCAACTGATGAGCGGATAATTTATACGCTTTTTGGCATAGTTTTTATATAGTTTTTAGTAAGTTTAAGCTACTTTTAGGGATGTTTTCATTAGTTTTTATGTTAAATTCACATTTCTGGACTTTACTATGAGTTTGTGTGTTTTTCTGTGATTTCAGGCAAATTCTGACTGAAATTGAGGGATTTGAGCAAAACTCTGAAGAAGGCTGACAAAAGGACTGCTGATGCTGTTGGATTCTGACCTCCCTGCACTCGAAATGGATTTTCTGGAGCTACAGAACTCCAAATGGCGCGCTCTCAACGGCGTTGGAAAGTAGACATCCAGGGCTTTCCAGCAATATATAATAGTCCATGCTTTATTCGAAGAATGACGACGTAACTTGGCGTTAAACGCCAAGTACATGCTGCTGTCTGGAGTTAAACGCCAGAAAAACGTCATGATCCGGAGTTAAACGCCCAAAACACGTCATAACCTGAAGTTTGACGCCAAGAAATGCCTCTACACGTGGATTGATCAAGCTCAGCCCAAACACAGACCAAGTGGGCCCCGGAAGTGGATTTATGCATCAATTACTTACTCATGTAAACCCTAGTAGCTAGTCTAGTATATATAGGACCTTTTACTATTGTATTAGACATCCTGGATTGTATTTTCTATCCGGTGATCACGTTTAGGGGGCTGGCCATTCGGCCATGCCTGGACCTCTTGCTTATGTATTTTTAACGGTGGAGTTTCTGCACACCATAGATTAAGGGTGTGGAGCTCTGCTGTACCTCAAAGATTAATGAAGTTCTATTTTCTTTTATCCAATTCCTCTTTTATTCTTATTCCAAGATATTCATTCGTACCCAAGAACATGATGAGTGTGATGAGTTAATAACCCTCATTATTATTCTCACTCATGAACGCGCGTGATTGACAACCACTTCCGTTCTACATGCAAAGAAGCTTGAATGTGTATCTCTTAGATTCCCCAACAGAATCTTCGTGGTATAAGCTAGATAGATGGCGGCATTTATTTGGATCCGGAAAGTCCAACCTTGTCTGTGGTGTTCCGAGTAGGATCCTGGGAATCCGGAAAGTCTCACCTTGTCTGTGGTATTCCGAGTAGGATTCCGTTCATGAATGACTGTGACGTGCTTCAAACTTTAACCTGCTGGGCGTTAGTGACAAACGCAAAAGAGGGATTCTATTCCAGTAGGAGCGGGAACCAACCGGTGATTGGCCGTACTGTGACAGAGTGCGTGCATTAGCTTTCACTGCGAGGATGGGATGTAGCTATCAACCATGGGTGATGCCTCCAGACTGGTTAGCTGTGCGAGTGACAGCCGTACAGGTTATTTCCCCGAGAGGAATGAAAGTAGCCACAGCTGATAGTGAACCCCTATACAAAGCTTGCCATGGAAAGGAGTAAGAAGGATTGAGTAGAAGGAATAGGAGAGCAGGCGTCCGAGAGCTCTACAGCATCTCCATTCCGCTTATCTGAAATTCCTACCAATGAATCTGCATAAGTATTTCTATCCTTTTTATTATTTATTTTATTATTAATATTCAAACTCACCATGAATCAATATTTAATCTGCCTAACTGAGATTTGCAAGGTGACCATAGCTTGCTTCATACCAACAATCTCTGTGGATTCGACCCTTACTCACGTAAGGTTATTACTTGGACGACCCAGTACACTTGCTGGTTAGTTGAACGGAGTTGTGAAGAAAATAAACAGTGCCCTAAGAGTAAAATCATACAAGACCAAAAAGTCAAATCACAATTTCGTCCACCAAGTTTTTGGCGCCGTTGCCGAGGATTGTTCGAGTATGGACAACTGACGGTTCATCTTGTTGCTTAGATTAGGTACTTTTCTTTTCAAAAATCTTTTTCAAAAATTTTTCTTTTATTTTCCGTTTTTCCAACCTTTATTTTCGAAAATAATTAATAAAAATACAAAAAAATTAGAAAATCATAAAAACCAAAAATATTTTGTGTTCTTGTTTGAATCTTGAGTTAATTTTTAAGTTTGGTGTCTTTTGCATGCTTTTAAAAATTTTTCTTGCATTTTTCGAAAATCTCAAGCATTCATAGTGTTCTTCATGATCTTCAAGTTGTTCTTGACAAGTCTTCTTGTTTGATCTTGATGATTTCTTGTTTTGTGTTGTTTGTTGTTTTTCATGTGCATTTTTGCATTCATATTTTCCATGCATTAAAGATTTCTAAGTTTGGTGTCTTGCATGTTTTCTTTGCATCAAAAATTTTTTCAAAATAATGTTCTTGATGTTCATCATGATCTTCAAAGTGTTCTTGGTGTTTATCTTGACATTCATAGCATTCTTGCATGCATTCATTGTTTTGATCTAAAAATTTCATGCATTGAATATTTTTGTTGTTTTTCTCTTTCATAATTAAAAATTCAAAAATCAAAAAAATATCTTTTCCTAGTTTCCCTCCAATTTTTCGAAATTTTGGGTTGACTTGGTCAAAAATTTTCAAAATTAGTTGTTTCTTACAAGTCAAGTCAAAATTTCAATTTTAAAAATCTTATCTTTTTAAAATCTTTTTCAAAAATCATATCTTTTTCATTTTTTTTGTAATTTTCGAAAATTCCAAAAATCTTTTTCAAAATATTATCAAAATCTTTTTCTTATATTTACATCTAATTTTCGAAAAATAGCTAACAATTAATGTGATTGGTTCAAAAATTTGAAGTTTGTTACTTTCTTGTTAAGAAAGGTTCAATCTTTAAATTCTAGAAGCTTATCTTGTAGTTTCTTGTTAGTTAAGTAATTTTTAAAATTAAATCTTTTTCAAATATCTTTTTCAAATTTATCTTATCTTTTATCTTATCTTTTTCAGAAATTTATCTTTTTCAAAATTTGATTTCAAAATATCTTATCTAACTTACTATCTTCTTATCTTTTTCAAAATTTGATTTCAAATCTTTTTCAATCAACCAACTAACTTTTTGTTTGTTTCTTATCTTTTTCAAAACCACCTAACTACTTTTCCCTCTTCTATTTTCGAAAATATCTCTTTCTTTTTTCAAAAATTATTTTTAATTAATTAATTGTTTCATGTTTCAATTTTCGAAAATCACTAACCCTTTTTCAAAAAAAAAAAATTTTATTTTCGAAATTTCCTTCTTCTTTTCTTCTTCTATTTAATTATTTAATTACTAACACTCATCTTCACCTCTATTCATCTAAATATCCGAACCTCCTTTTTCATTCTTCTACCCCCTTTCTTTTTCTACTAACATAAAGGGAATCTCTATACTGTGACATAGAGGATCCCTTTTTCTTTTCTTGTTTTCTTCTCTTTCATATGAGCAGGAACAAGGATAAAGGCACTCTTGTTGAAATTGATCCAGAACCTGAAAGGACTCTGAAGAGAAAATTAAGAGAAGCTAAATCACAACAATCCAGAAGAGACCTTCTTGAAAATTTCGAACAAGAGGAAGAGGTGATGGCCGAAAATAATAATAATAATGCAAGGAGAATGCTTGGTGACTTCACAAAGCCAACATCCAAGTTTGATGGAAGAAGCATCTCCATTCCTGCCATTGGAGCCAATAACTTTGAGCTTAAGCCTCAATTAGTTGCTTTAATGCAACAAAACTGCAAGTTTTATGGACTTCCATCTGAAGATCCTTACCAGTTTTTAACTGAGTTCTTGCAGATCTGTGACACTGTAAAGACAAATGGAGTTAATCCTGAAGTCTACAGACTCTTGCTTTTCCCTTTTGCTGTAAGAGACAGAGCTAGAGTGTGGTTGGATTCCCAACCCAAGGATAGCCTGGACTCATGGGATAAGCTTGTCACTGCATTCTTAGATAAGTTCTTTCCTCCTCAAAAGCTGAGCAAGCTGAGAGTGGATGTTCAAACCTTCAAACAAAAAGATGGTGAATCCCTCTATGAAGCTTGGGAAAGATACAAGCAGCTGACCAAGAGATGTCCATCTGACATGTTTTCAGAATGGACCATATTAAATATATTCTATTATGGTCTCTCTGAATTTTCGAAAATGTCATTGGACCATTCTGCAGGTGGATCTATTCACCTGAAGAAAACGCCTGAAGAGGCTCAAGAACTCATTGACATGGTTGCAAACAACCAGTTTATGTACACTTCTGAGAGGAATTCCGTGAATAATGGGATACCTCAGAAGAAAGGAGTTCTTGAAATTGATGCTCTGAATGCCATATTGGCTCAGAACAAAGTGTTGACACAACAGGTCAACATGATCTCTCAAAATCTGAATGGACTGCAACATGCATCCAACAGTAATAGAGAGGCAGCTTCTGAAGAAGCTTATGATCCTGAGAACCCTGCCATGGCAGAGGTTAATTACTTAGGTGAACCTTATGGAAACACCTATAACTCATCATGGAGAAATCATCCAAATTTCTCCTGGAAGGATCAACAAAAACCTCAACAAGGTTTTAACAATGGTGGACGCAATAGGCTGAATAATAGTAAGCCATATCCATCATCTTCTCAGCAACAGACAGAGAATTCTGAACAAAACACTTCTAATTTAGCCAATATAGTCTCTGATCTGTCAAAGGCCACTTTCAGTTTCATGAATGAAACAAGATCCTCCATTAGAAATCTGGAGGCACAAGTGGGCCAGCTGAGCAAGAAAGTCATTGAAACTCCTCCTAGTACTCTCCCAAGTAATACAGAAGAAAATCCAAAAGGAGAGTGCAAAGCCATTGATTTAATCAAAGTGGCCGAATGCACTAGGGAGGAGGAGGACGAAAATCCTAGTGAGAAAGACCTCCTGGGACGTCCCTCAAGCAAGAAGGAGTTTCCTATTAAGGACCCAGAGGAATCTGAGGCTCATACAGAGATCATAGAGATTCCATTGAACCTCCTTCTGCCATTCATGAGCTCTGAAGAATATCCATCCTCTGAAGAGGATGAAGATGTGACTGGAGAGCAAGCTGCTCTATATTTAGGAGCTATCATGAAGCTGAATGCCAAGCTGTTTGGTAATGAGACTTGGGAAAGTGAACCTCCCTTGCTCATTAGTGAACTAGATACTTGGATTCAGAGAACTCTACCTCAAAAGAGACAAGATCCTGGCAAGTTCTTAATACCTTGCACCATTGGCACCATGAGCTTTGAAAAAGCTCTATGTGACCTTGGGTCAGGGATAAATCTTATGCCACTCTCTGTAATGGAGAAGCTGGGAATCATTGAGGTACAACCTGCCTTGTTCTCATTACAACTGGCTGACAAGTCAGTGAGACAAGCCTATGGAATAGTGGAGGACGTGCTAGTAAAGGTTGAAGGCCTTTACATCCCTACTGATTTCATAATCCTAGACACTAGGAAGGAAGATGATGAATGCATCATCCTAGGAAGACCTTTCCTAGCCACAGCAGGAGCTGTGATAGATGTCAACAGAGGTGAGTTAGTCCTTCAATTGAATGGGGACTACCTTGTGTTTCAGGCACATGGCCAGCCCTCTGTGACAAAAGAGAGTAAGCATGAAGAGCTTCTCTCAGTTCAGAGTCAAGAAGAACCCACACAGTCAAACTCTAAGTTTGGTGTTGTGAAGCCACAACCAAACTCTAAGTTTGGTGTTCAAACCCCATATCCAAACTCTAAGTTTGGTGTTGGGACTACACTAACATTGACCTGATCACCTTGCGGAGCACTGTCAAGCTAATGACATTAAAGAAGCGCTTGTTGGGAGGCAACCCAATTTTATTTATCTAATTTTATTTTATTTTATTTTGGTGTTATTTTTGTGTTGAATTAGGTACATGATCATGAGGAGTCACGAAAAAAATCAAAAAAAATTAAAAACAGAGTCAAAAACAGAAGAAAAAATTTTTCACCCTGGAGGACGCACAGGCTGGCGTTCAGCGCCCAGAAGGAGCATCTGGCTGGCGTTCAACGCCAGAACAGAGCATCTTTCTGGCGCTGAACGCCCAAAACAAGCTACATCCTGGCGTTTAACGCCAGAATGCGCAGACAGAGGACAATCTGGCGCTGAACGCCAGAAACAAGCTTGAAACTGGCGTTCAACGCCAGAAACAAGCATTACATGGGCGTTTAACGCCCAGAACATGCACCAATGGGCATTTGAACGCCAGAATGATGCATGAAGGCATGTTACATGCCTATAGGGTGAAGGAATGGTATTTCTTTTCATCCCAGGACCTGTGGACCCCACAGAATTCCTACCTCAGGATCTGTGGACCCCACAGGATCCCCACCTACCTTTTCTTTTAATCCTATTCACACTCTCCTAATCCAAATCTCATTCCCAATGTCACCCTTCCCAAAAACCTTCACCAATCACCTCAACTCCTCTTCCCAATTACCCCATTCACCATTCACATCAATCTCCTCTTCCCCATAAACCCCACCTACCCTCATAAAATTCAAATTCAATTCCCACCCTTTCCCACCCAAAATGGCCGAACCTATACCCTCCCCCCTCCCTATAAATACCCTTCTTTTCTTTTCCATTTTCACACAACACAACCCCACATTCTCCCACATAGCCGAACCCTCTCTTCTCCCTCTCTACCATATTTTCTTCTTCTTCTTCTACTCTTCTTTTCTTTTTTGCTTGGGGACAAGCAAATTTTAAGTTTGGTGTGGTAAAAAGCCTAAGCTTTTTGATTTTCATTCACCATCAATGGCACCCAAGACCGGAATTTCCTCAAGAAAAGGGAAAGGGAAAGCAAAAGCTTCCACTTCCGAGTCATGGGAGAAAGAGAGATTTATCTCCAAAAGCCATCAAGACCACTTCTATGATGTTGTGGCAAAGAAGAGGGTGATCCCTGAGGTCCCTTTCAAGCTCAAGAAAAATGAGTATCCGGAGATCCGACATGAAATTCAAAGAAGAGGTTGGGAAGTCTTAGCCAACCCCATGCAACAAGTCGGAATTCTCATGGTTCAAGAGTTCTATGCCAATGCATGGATCACTAGAAACCATGACCAAAGTATGAACCCAAGCCCAAAGAATTATCTCACAATGGTTAGGGGGAAATACTTGGATTTCAGTCCGGAAAATGTGAGGTTGGCGTTTCATTTGCCTATGATGCAAGGTGATGAACACCCCTACACAAGAAGGGTCAACTTTAACCAAAGGTTGGACCAAGTCCTAATGGATTTGTGTGGAAGGCGCCCAATGGAGAGTAGATTCCAAAGGCAAGCCAGTCCAACTAAGAAGACTGGACCTCAAGCCTGTAGCTAGAGGATGGTTGGAGTTCATTCAAAGATCCATCATCCCTACAAGCAACCGATCTGAAGTTACTGTGGATCGGGCCATCATGGTTCATAGCATCATGATTGGTGAAGAAGTAGAGGTTCATGAAGTCATAGCCAATGAACTCTACAAAATAGCTGACAAGCCTTCATACATGGCACGGCTAGCATTCCCTCACCTCATATGCCATCTATGTTATTCAGCTGGAGTTATCATAGATGGAGATGTCTCCATTGAAGAAGACAAGCCCATCACCAAGAAGAGGATGGAGCAAACAAGGGAAGCTCCTCACGGCCTCCAAGAAGAACATGAGGAAGTGCATCATCAACAAATGCCTCAAGGAATGCACTTCCCTCCCAACAACTATTGGGAGCAACTCAACACCTCCTTAGAAGATTTGAGCCATAATGTTGAACAATTAAGGGTGGAACACCATGAACATGCCCTCACTCTCCAAGAAATAAGAGAAGATCAACGAGCAATGAGGGAGGAGCAACAAAGGCAAGGAAGGGACATAGAAGAGTTGAAGAACATCATTGGTCCTTCAAGAAGAAGACACCACTAAGGTGGATTCATTCCTTGTTCTTTATTTCTTTCTATTTTCGGTTTTTAATTATTGTGTTTATCTATGTTTTGTGTCTTTATCTCATGATCATTAGTATGTAACCATGCCTTAAAGCTATGAATAAATTCCATTAGTCCTTCACCTCTCTTAAAAAGAAAAATGTTTTAATTCAAAAGAACAAGAAGTACATAATTTTCGAAATTATTATTGAATTTAGTTTGATTATATTGATGTGGTGACAATACTTTTGTTTTCTAAATGAATGAATGAACAGTGCATATGTCTTTTGATCTTGTTGTTTATGAGTGTTTAAAATTGTTGGTTCTTGAAAGAATGATGAACAAAGAGAAATGTTATTGATGATCTGAAAAACATCATGAAATTGATTCTTGAAGCAAGAAAAAGCAGTGAAAAAAAAAAATTTTATAATTACAATCAAAAGGAATAAAAGCCAAGCAGAAGATCCAAGGCTTTGAGCATCAATGGATAGGAGGGCCCAAGGAAATAAAATCCAGGCATAAGCGGCTAAATCAAGCTGTCCCTAGCCATGTGCTTGTGTCATGAAGGTCCAAGTGAAAAGCTTGAGACTGAGTGGTTAAAGTCGTGATCTAAAGCTAAAGAGTGTGCTTAAGAGCTCTGGACACCACTAACTGGGGACTCTAGCAAAGCTGAGTCACAATCTGAAAAGGTTCACCCAGTTATGTGTCTGTGGCATTTGTGTATCCGGTGGTAATACTGGAAGACAAAGTGCTTAGGGCCACAGCCAAGACTCATAAGTAGCTGTGTTCAAGAATCAACATGCTTAACTAAGAAAGTCAATAACACTATCCCAAATTCTAAGTTCCCCCAGAGACGCCAATACCTCTAAACTACAAAGGAAAAAGTGAGATGCCAAAACTGTTCAGAAGCAAAAAGCTACAAGTCCCGCTCATGTAATTAAATTAATATTCATTGATATTTTGGACTTTATAGTATATTCTCTTCTTTTTATCCTATTTGATTTTCAGTTGCTTGGGGACAAGCAACAATTTAAGTTTGGTGTTGTGATGAGCGGATAATTTATACGCTTTTTGGCATAGTTTTTATATAGTTTTTAGTAAGTTTAAGCTACTTTTAGGGATGTTTTCATTAGTTTTTATGTTAAATTCACATTTCTGGACTTTACTATGAGTTTGTGTGTTTTTCTGTGATTTCAGGCAAATTCTGACTGAAATTGAGGGATTTGAGCAAAACTCTGAAGAAGGCTGACAAAAGGACTGCTGATGCTGTTGGATTCTGACCTCCCTGCACTCGAAATGGATTTTCTGGAGCTACAGAACTCCAAATGGCGCGCTCTCAACGGAGTTGGAAAGTAGACATCCAGGGCTTTCCAGCATATATAATAGTCCATGCTTTATTCGAAGAATGACGACGTAACTTGGCGTTAAACGCCAAGTACATGCTGCTGTCTGGAGTTAAACGCCAGAAAAACGTCATGATCCGGAGTTAAACGCCCAAAACACGTCATAACCTGAAGTTTGACGCCAAGAAATGCCTCTACACGTGGATTGATCAAGCTCAGCCCAAACACACACCAAGTGGGCCCCGGAAGTGGATTTATGCATCAATTACTTACTCATGTAAACCCTAGTAGCTAGTCTAGTATATATAGGACCTTTTACTATTGTATTAGACATCCTGGATTGTATTTTCTATCCGGTGATCACGTTTAGGGGGCTGGCCATTCGGCCATGCCTGGACCTCTTGCTTATGTATTTTTAACGGTGGAGTTTCTGCACACCATAGATTAAGGGTGTGGAGCTCTGCTGTACCTCAAAGATTAATGAAGTTCTATTTTCTTTTATCCAATTCCTCTTTTATTCTTATTCCAAGATATTCATTCGTACCCAAGAACATGATGAGTGTGATGAGTTAATAACCCTCATTATTATTCTCACTCATGAACGCGCGTGATTGACAACCACTTCCGTTCTACATGCAAAGAAGCTTGAATGTGTATCTCTTAGATTCCCCAACAGAATCTTCGTGGTATAAGCTAGATAGATGGCGGCATTTATCTGGATCCGGAAAGTCCAACCTTGTCTGTGGTGTTCCGAGTAGGATCCTGGGAATCCGGAAAGTCTCACCTTGTCTGTGGTATTCCGAGTAGGATTCCGTTCATGAATGACTGTGACGTGCTTCAAACTTTAACCTGCTGGGCGTTAGTGACAAACGCAAAAGAGGGATTCTATTCCAGTAGGAGCGGGAACCAACCGGTGATTGGCCGTACTGTGACAGAGTGCGTGCATTAGCTTTCACTGCGAGGATGGGATGTAGCTATCAACCATGGGTGATGCCTCCAGACTGGTTAGCTGTGCGAGTGACAGCCGTACAGGTTATTTCCCCGAGAGGAATGAAAGTAGCCACAGCTGATAGTGAACCCCTATACAAAGCTTGCCATGGAAAGGAGTAAGAAGGATTGAGTAGAAGGAATAGGAGAGCAGGCATCCGAGAGCTCTACAGCATCTCCATTCCGCTTATCTGAAATTCCTACCAATGAATCTGCATAAGTATTTCTATCCTTTTTATTATTTATTTTATTATTAATATTCAAACTCACCATGAATCAATATTTAATCTGCCTAACTGAGATTTGCAAGGTGACCATAGCTTGCTTCATACCAACAATCTCTGTGGATTCGACCCTTACTCACGTAAGGTTATTACTTGGACGACCCAGTACACTTGCTGGTTAGTTGAACGGAGTTGTGAAGAAAATAAACAGTGCCCTAAGAGTAAAATCATACAAGACCAAAAAGTCAAATCACAATTTCGTCCACCACCAACATAGAGGAAAATAGCAGCTATCAACAAAACCAGAAAAATATGAAAGGTGTAAAGCAGAGGTACCAACCTGTAAAGAGAAGAAGAGCAAAAAATGATAGATGCACAGCGAAAAGCACCCACGACCCAAAATTGCCGCTCGAAAAACTCCAAGAAAGAAGAAAGGCTTGGGGTAAATCAAAGGAATGGGACCAGAGAAAGAAGGTCTCCTTTAGAAATGTAAAAGTGAAGCAAAATGGAAGGAAGAAACTAAAAAAACCAAAAAATCTCTTTGATTTCGAATTTAAGGAAGGAACGAAATGGCAAAAAGGAATTAAAGCCCAATTAAAAGTCTTTAAAAGTGCTCGCTTAAAACACAAACTGATGCACTCGAGAATGATGCCACATTTTAAAGCAAAAACTCTTCGCATTTCGAAAGCATTAAAGAACACGAAATTTTCCTGAGAAGGGGCAAGCCGGGTACGACTAGGAATATGCTTGAACACGACTTCCCCAAAAGAGATCGAAGCTCAGAAACGAGCACAACCTCATGGAAAGGTCGAAGCTTAAGCAGGGTCATTGTTCATACGCTGGTCCGAGCTATAAAGTCCAGATTGGCCAAAGACAACGGGACTGACCTCTTGAAAGATTGGCCCAATACCGACCTCTTTACAAAAAGGTCAGAAGATCGCCCCAGGACCAGAGAGGCCCAGAATGAAGAACTGTCACCTACTAAGACGCGGTTCATAAAAGATATGACCTTACCCACAAAAGATAAGATAAGATAACAAACTTATCTCAAGGAAGGTCGCGCAGCACTACTATAAATACACTGGAACACCAGGTATAACATATACTCAAATTCTACAAAAAACCTGCCTAAAGTCTGTACTAACTTAAGCATCAGAGTCTCTTGCAAGTACCAACCCCCTCCGGTGAACGAGGACTAGTAGTGACTCCTACTCCAACGAGTCAGACACAACAGTCCTGATCACACCAGAAGGTCTCACACGAGATCGACCTCAGCGTTTTAGGTAACCCTCGGAATAGCAAGGGTAATAGGATCTAAGGCTTTGAGCATCAATGGTTAGGAAGGCCTAAAAAGAAACAAAATCTTGGCCTAAGCACTCCAATTGAATAGTATCCCTAACTATATGCTTGTGGTGTGAATGTGTCAAGAGAAAAACTTGAGACTGAACAGTTAAAGTCATGATCCAAAGTAACAAGAGTGTGCTTAAAAACTATGGACACCTCTATATGGGGTTTCTAGCAAATTTGAATCACAATCCGAAAGGGTTCACCCAGTTAAGTGTCTATGGCATTTATGTATCCGGTGGTAATAATGGAAAACAAAGTGCTTAGGGCCACGACCAAGACTCTAAAATATGTGTTCAAGAATAAAAAAGAACTGAACTAGGAGAGTCAATAATATCATCTGGATTCTAAGTTCCTAAAGAGGCCAACACTTCTGAGTTTCAATGGATAGTAAGATGCCAAGACTATTCAGAAGAAAAAAGCTACTAAGTCCCACTCATCTAATTGAAATTGAGCTTCATTGAAAACTCTGAGATTTCTTGTATCTTAATCTTCTTTTTATCCTACTTTATTTTTAGTTGCTTGGAGACAAGCAACAATTTAAATTTGGTGTTGTGATAAGCGGATATTTTATATGATTTTTGGCATCATTTTTATATAGTTTTTAGCAAGTTTTATTTGAGTTTTATTATATTTTCATAGGTTTTAATGCAAAATTCACATTTTTGGATTCTACTATGAGTTTGTGTGTTTTTATGCAATTTCAAGTATTTTTTGGCCAAAATTGATGAGCTGGAGCAAAAGTCTAATTCAGAGCAGAGAAAGCACTACAGATGCTATCATGATCTGACCTCCTTCCACTCAAAAGAGCTTTTCTGGAGCTACAAAAGTCCAAATGGAGCGTTCTCAATGGCTATGGAAAGCTAACATCTAGGCATTTCAGCAACGTATAATAGTCCATACTTTGTTTCAGAATTGAAGGCCCAAAATTGGCATTCAACGCCAGCCTCTAGCCCTATTCTCGCGTCCAACGCCCACAAGGAGGAGACCAGCGTCCAACGCTCAAAAGGGGGCCCTTAGCCAGCGTTCAACGCCCCTAGGGAGTCCTAGCACATAGGAGACACTAAAGCTCATCCCAAACACTCATCAAGTTGGCCTCGAAAGTGGATTTTCGCACTAAAAGACTGTTTTACTCTTCTTATGTAATCTTTAGTCATTAGTTTAGTATTTAAAGGAGAAGATCACTTCTTGTTAGGAACTTTTTGACACTTTACACGTTTCACATTGTATTTCTATCAGTATGAGTCTCTAAACCTCCTAGGTTAACAGGAGGAGCTCTGCTGAGTTTTATGGATCAATAAAAGTGTTACTGTTCTACCTCAATTTGTGCTTGATTCTCTATTCTAAGATGTATCTTCGTTATTCAACCTTATGAATGAGTTGAACCAGAATAAGGTTATCTGTATTCTACATGGGTTCAGCGAGCGTCTTTCATCAGATATCAATGAAGCACTAGCTTGATTATACATCTCTTAGACGGCTAATCCATGACTTCGTTGGGGACTTCTCGAGACACCAGTTCAGCCGAGGTATGGGAAGATTAGGGTCTTTGTGGTAAAGGCTAGAACCAAAGGCGTATTATTCTCTGATTTGGAAGATTCAACATTGTCTATGGTGTTTTGAGCAGGATCATCAAGGGGAATTGACTACAGGAGCTTCACCCTCAATCAGACTGGATGTGCACTAACCCTGGTGTTCAGTCTGGAGGAAGATTGGTGACCTCTCAAGAAAGAAGTTGATCACATACAGCCTGCCATAGAAGAAATCATTCACAGTTGGCATAGACAATGAGATCGAATTAATCCAGAAAAACAAAGCAACTCTGAAGCCCTAACCATCTTCTTATCATTGCATTCACCTTCAATTGAGTAACGTTATCTTTATTTTACTTTGATGTGCTTTAAACAAACAAAAAAAATTTTCTATCCGTCTGACTAAGATCTACAAAATAACCACAGCTTGATTCAAGCCAACAATCCTTGTGGGATCGACCCTGACTCACTCAGGTATTACTTGGATGACCCAGTGCACTTGCTGGTTCAGTTGTGCGAAGTGTAATTCCATGCACCAGTATACGAAGTGAAGAGATTTCACTTGCTCCAGGTAAAGAATGAGATAATTGATATTTAAACGCTGAGTTCAAATTTACTAGCTATGGTTTGGTTCGGAATTGATTTTTAAGAGGTATTGGAAAGAAGGGAAAGATGAGGAGTTGACTAGACTTAGTATCCCCTAGAACAGTTGCCTAATATATAGATTAGTGAGAACCTAAGATGAATAAATGAATAAAGGAAGTTTAGGATCCTTACTGAGTTTTATTATAGTGCATTATATTTATTTGGCACTTCTACTGTACTGAGAACCCATGGGTCGAGGGTTCTCACTCCGTATATATCTCTTGTTTTTCAGATGCAGGTCCATGTGCTCAGCAGTGAGTTGTGGTTCAACTGAGAGATGGCGAAGACCTTTGTATTTTCTGCATTATATTTTACTTAGGATCTCTCCACCTTTATTTTAAAAAACTTATATTTTGTATTGATATCTTTTGGGACTTGTCTATAAAGGCCTTTATGTATTACTTGGGAGAGGTTAGGAAACATTGTTGTCAACTATTTTTATACTTACCCTAGCCGGCCTAAACTTCGCAGGTCATGACTAGTGGCTATTTACTTATGTTATATATCTATACTTTGTCTTATTCTTACTCCTCTTTATGGCTTTATCTTTGTATCATTTTCGATTCACGCTTTGTCTTCTAACTATCGATACGTGAGTGTTATGGCTTTGTGATTTTATTTTCACTCTTTTCAAGCTTCTCGAATTATACTTCCTTTCAATTATATATATATATATATATATCATAATCCACCTGAGAGTCGTACTGCCATAATATCATTGACTTATGACTCAAGCATAAGGATTTGAATATTAAAGTGTTACACGGTCTATCTCGGGTCCCGACCTGTCCAACAAAGATGGTGTAAGCTCGGACCAGAACGAGCTCAAGTGGTCGAAGAACAAGTTCAAGCCCTACTAGAGGCCGGATTCATCAGGGAGGTCAAGTATTCGACGTGTTAGCAAATGTGGTGCTGATAAAAAAGCAAAATGGGAAATGGAGGATTTGTGTCGATTACACCGACCTAAACAAAGCCTGCCCGAAGGATCCGTGTCCCCTTCCCAATATTGATGCTTTAGTAGACTCCTCTTCAAGATATTGATGAGCGTATATTTTATACGCTTTTTGGCATTATTTTCATAGTGTTTCGGTTAAATTTTGTTAAGTTTTATTACATTTTAGTAGGTTTTTGTGCAAATATCACTTTTTGGATGCCACTTTGATTTTTGTGTTTTTCTTATATTTTTAGGTGATTTTTCAGTGACTCTGGCAAATTTTGGAAAATTCTTATTCAGAGACAGAGGAAGGGCTGCAGATGCTGTTAGATTCTGACCTCTGCACATTCGAACAAGCATTTCGGGAGATACCGAGGTCCAATTGACACCATTTTAATGGAGTTGAACGCCCTACTGACCCACTACCTGGTGTTTGGACGCCCCAAAAGGACCAAGCTGGCGTTTGGACGCCCAAAAGGGAGCAAGTCTGGCATCCAATGCCCCCAAGAGGAGTTTAAGCACGTGGATTCCCCCAAGGCTCAGCCCAAACACTCACGAAGTGGGCCCAAGAAGTGGATTTTCACACTAAGAGTCCAGTCTATCTTATTTCCGTAATCTCTAGTTATTAGATTAGTATTTAAAAGAGAAGATCACGCATGTTAGGACTTCTTCTTACACACTATTTTCGAATTATATTACTATTTTTTGTAATCTATGAGCAACTAAACCTCCTAAGTTAAGGTTAGGAGCTTTCCTGATTCACATGGATTAATAATATTACTGTTTCTATTTCAATATGTCTGATTCTAGTCTTTTATGCGTTTTCATTCTTCAATCTCAATGAATTAGGGGTGAACCGTGACATTCATCCTTGTTCTACATGGGTTCCGTGTGAGTCCTGACCCAGATAGCATTAAACTAAAGCTAGAGAATGCATTGCGGATTCCAAGAGAGTACTTGGGCAACTTTGGATACGTGACATAAAATCCAATTGACCGTGGGTTATTGATGTCTCTGTTATGCTAAGGCTAGAGTCAGAAAAGTAGCACTCTCTGATCTGGAAGATCCGACCTTGTTTGTGGCATTTTGAGTAGGATCGCGAAGGGGAGTGGATTGCTTAGAAGAGGTTAACATGATGAGAGGACATGAGTTAGTCACTTACGGCTGCCACTGAATGAATCATTCATTATTGAAGTAGACAGTAAGAAAAGTTATTCTGGAAAGAAATAGGTAACATTTCTTTAAACTTTTTAAGAAAATTAACTATATTTACTAACATTTTATTGTAAATGTTATCTTAAATATAATTTTATTTGCAATACTAACATTTTAACAAATGTTAAGAGACAAATGTTACTAAAGGTCTAAAGTGTAGTAGTGATTAATAAAGGAGCTGTGTTTAACTCAAAAAGTCAAGCCAACCCGCATATGCCTTTAGCTTGCTGATGGCTCTGTCAAGTTTCCATCAGACGTGGTTGAAGACATGATTGTTAGGGTTGGACCCTTTGCTTTTCCTACAAATTTTGTGGTGCTTGAGATAGAAGAGCACAAGAGTTCATTCCTCATTTTAGAGAGAACCTTCCTAGCTACAGGAAGGACCCTCATTGACGTGCAAAAAGGGGAAGTAACCCTAAGAGTCAATGAGGATGAATTCGTGCTAAATGCTGTTAAGGCCCTACAGAACTCAGACACCCCAGAGGAGTACATGAGCATTGACATCATTGACTCCTTGGTGGAAGAAGGGAATGTAGTTGAGAAACTCGAAGAAGATCTGGATGACTACTTTTATGATGCCAAGCCTGACCTGGAGGAACCAGAAGAAATAAAGGAGACTTTAAAATCTTCTAAAGAAGAGGATGGGCCTCCCAAACATGAGCTTAAGTCGTTACCATCATCCTTGAAATATGCATTTCCAGGAGATGGGGACACTTATCCTGTGATTATAAGTTCTTCTCTAGAACCACAGGAAGAAAAAGAACTAATCCAAGTGCTGAAGACACACAAGATAGCTCTTGGGTGAACCATAAGTGACCTTAAGGGCATTAATCCAACCCAATGCATACACAAAATCTGGCTAGAAGATGATGCCAAACTAGTGATGCAACCACAAAGGCGACTGAATCCAGCTATGAAGGAAGTGGTGCAAAAAGAAGTCACAAAACTGTGGGAGGCTAGGATTATTTATCCTATTTCAAACAACTCATGGGTGAACCCTATCCAAGTTATACCTAAGAAGGGAGGAATGATAGTGGTTCACAATGAAAAAAATGAACTGTTTCCCACAACAACAGTTACAGGGTGGCATATGTGTATTAACTATAGGAGACTCAACAACGCCAGAAGAAAGGATCATTTTCCGTTACCATTCATAGATCAGATGTTGGAGAGACTAGCAGGGCATGCATTCGACTTTATCCTAGATGGTTATTCAGGTAACAACCAAATTGCAGTGGATCCTCAGGATCAAGAAAACACAGCATTCACATGCCTATATGGAGTGTTTGCTTACAAAAGAATCCCATTTGGCATATGCAATGCACCTGCAACCTTTCATAGGTGTATGCTCTCCAGCTTCTCTGATATGGTTGAGAAATTCCTTGAAGTATTCATGGATGAATTCTCTGTCTTTGGAGATTCATTTAACTCTTGCCATGACCATCTGGCCTTAGTTTTGAAATGATGCCAAGAAACAAACCTGGTTTTAAATTGGAAAAAATGCCACTTCATGGTAATTGAAGGGATTGTTCTTGGACATTGGATTTCAAACAAAGGCATAGAGGTGGATCAAGCTAAGGTAGATGTAATTGAGTGATTACCACTGCCCACTAATGTTAAGGCAATTAGAAATTTCCTCGGACATGCAAGATTTTACAGGAGGTTCATAAAGGATTTTTCAAAAATTGTAAATCCCCTGTGTAACTTATTAGCCATTGACACTTCATTTGTTTTTAACCATGAGTGCCTGCATGCATTTAAAACTCTGAAAGCTAAGCTTATCAATGCACCCATCATTTCTGCACCCAATTGGGACCTATCATTTGAACTAATGTGTGACGTCAGTGACCATGCCATTGGCGCAGTTCTGGGGCAGAGACATGATAAGCTCCTGCATGTCATTTATTATGCTAGTCGTGTTCTAAATGATGTACAGAAGAACTATACTACCACAGAGAAGGAATTACTTGCAGTGTTTTATGCCATTGACAATTTCAGATCTTATTTAATAGGGTCTAAGGTCATTATCTACACTGACCATGCTGCTAATACCTTCTCACCAAGCAAGATTCTAAGCCAAGACTGATAAGATGGGTGCTACTCCTGGAAGAGTTTGACATAGAGATCAGAGATAGAAAAGGATCGAAAAATTAAGTGGCCGACCACTGTTGAGCTGGAAATTTGCACAAGACAAATTCCTTCGGCAAGTATACCGAATTGCCAAGTAATAACTCACTATTGAGTGAGGTCGATCCCACAGGGATTGATGGATTAAGCAACTTTAGTTAGATGATTTATCTAGTCAAGCTAATATTTGATGATTTTGATGTAATTGAACGAACAGAATGTAATTGACAAACGAAGTAACTATACTGAATGTAAATTGTTGAAGAGTAAAGAGCTGAAGGTAAATTGTGGAATGTAATTGGCGGAAACTTAAATGACAAGAAACTAAAGAATTGAAACTTAAATGGTAAGAAAGTAAAAGCAAGAATGTAAATAGCTATGAAAAGTAAATTGCATGAAATGTAAATGGGTTTTGGGTGCTGGGAATCAAAGAAAACAAGAAACCAAAGTACTAGAGTGAAAAAAAGATAATGGGTATGATATACCGTAATCATCATGAATCAATAGGTCTCAACTTCATTCTCAATCATATGAAGTAAATCTATGGGGGATTGTAGTAATTGAATCCCAATCCTTTGGCGATTCAATTTCTCTTAACACAATCAATTACCAATTCCTTGATCTAATTGTTCATGAGAAGAGGTTAAGTTCAATTCTCTAATCCATAAGTCACACAAGTTCTCAAGATCTCAATTCAAATCAAGAATTTATTGAGCAAGAGAGTTTTGAGGGAAAGTGCTTCAAACTGAATTCTATGATCCCTGATGAGTGGATTTTTGACGGTTTAGAATTTCACTAATGAAATCTCGTTGTAAAGTATAATTTCTAAACAAAGCAATAATCCTTTCATACAAAAGATTGTTTGTCACAAGTAACAAACCCCTAAATTTATAAACCGAAGTATTGGAACCTCGGGTCATTCTCCTTAGGAATTACAATAAAGTGTCTTATTATTAGTTATGAGTTATTTTGGGGTTTTTTTGAGATTTTAGACAAGAAATATAAATGGCAAAGAAAATAAACTAACAACTAACAAAGCTCTTGGCAAGATGTGAGAACTAGAAGTCCTATCCTAGTTATCCTTCTCAATTGTGATCACAGATTGTCCATTGCTCCCACTTAGTTAACCTCTAACCATGGAGAAAAGTCAAGTGGATGAATCAATTTGATTCCTCAAGTTCTAATCAACTCCTAAAGGAAAGACTAGCTTTAGAGGCATTCAAATCAATTAGCAATCTCTAATTATCAATCAACAAAGGAATTAGATAACTCAAGAGTCACTAATTACTCAACCAAAGCCAAGAGGAACAAAATCTATACTAAAATCCAACCAAGCATTTTATCAAACACTTGGAAAGTACAAAAGAAAAGTATATGAAATCTATAACAAGAATAGAATCTAACAACAATTATTGAAAAGAATTAACAACAACAATCAAAAGAAACACATTTATTATGAATTAACTTGATTGAATTGAAAGAGAGTAGAAGAAACAAAAGTAGATCTACAATAAAACACAAGAACAACATAAAAGAGATTACAACAAAAAAATGGAAGAAGAATGAAGGTAACTACAAGGAATTGAGAAGATAGAAGTAGAAGAAAGAATGAATCTAAATCTAGATCTAAGAACTAAACCTAATCCTAATCATAATCCTAGAGAGAAGTGAGATCTTCTCTCTCTAGAAACTACTTCTAACTAATCCTAATGAGTGTGAATGATTGGAATCCCCCTTTCTCTTCAATCCATAGCTTTAAATAGCAGTTTAGGCGCCAAAGTTGGTTGGGATTGGGCCCCACAACTCCTCAGAATTCGTTAGTTGCGAATTCATTAAAAAATCATATATCAGCACCGCCGCGTACGCGCACAGCACGCGTATGTGTCCATGGGCCATTTCGCAGGGTGCGCGTAAGCGCCAGGTGCGCGCGCGCGTCCATGGGCGAGTTCAACTTCTTTGACTTTTCATGATTTCTCCACTTTGCATGCTTTCCTTTTCACTCCTTTGATTCATTCCTAGCCTTTTCAATCTGAAATTACTATCAAACACATCAAGGCATCTAGTGGAATCAAAGGGAGATTAAAATCATCAAGTTAAAGGGCTAAAAAGCATATTTTCACACTTAAGTACAAATAAGGAGACAATCACAAAATCAGGCTAATTTATTGAATAAATGTGGGTAAAATGTATTAAAATCTCCTAAAATCAATACAAGATAAACCCTACAAATGGGGTTTATCAACCTCCCCACACTTAAACCAAGCATATCCTCATGCTTAAACTAAGAATGAAGTAAGGGTATGGAATTTATTCAATGGAACTAAACTAAATGCAATCTACCTATATGCATCTATCTAAATGAATGCAATTGCTTGGTCAAAATAAATTAATTCCCAAGAAGCATATATGCACAAGGGCTAAGGACTTGCAGGTCTAATCCACAATTGGATTGAGTTATTAAATATTTTTACAAACTTGCATGAAAAGTGATGATTGTAGGTGGAAACATGTAATAAAGCAATCGAACCCTCACCGGATGTGTTTGTGTAACAACCCCGGTTTTCGAGTATACGAGATTTTTTCTGAAAGTACGGAGAACTCCGGAGGATCAGTAAGGGGAGAAGCTCTGATATATCATCAAGTATCTCAATCCTCATTGTCATTATTCCATCTTTAAGTTAGAACCTTTTCTGAGGCAAGCTCGATAACGCAGTCACGAAGAACATAGTTTTTGAACCGTATCGGTTAGGAGTTTTGATCCGGTTTTTCGTAAATAGCCTCAGTTTAATTAACCGGACTCGATTAATGAGAGAAGAGAGATAATAGGGTAATATTATCATTATATTAGTATTAGAAGCTTCTTGAATAATATTATAAGGTTACCTGGTCAGTTTTAGCTAAAAACAAAAAATTGGTTTAACCGGGTTCACAGTTTACTGGTGCAGCTTAGCACTAGCACTCTCTGATGACTTTAGCAATGCTAAGGCCTCATTATACATGTTTTATTCTCATAATAAATATGTTACTAGTTTTATTTATGCTAGTAGCTCAGAAAATAATTTTTAGAGATGTTTTTGCAAGTGTTCCGATACATATAGTTTTAGTAGTTATACACCTGAGATATTTTAATATTATTTTAATCCACCTCCAAGCCAACCAATCACAACTCACCCTACACCCCCAAAACCCCCAAGGCTGGCTCATTTTCACTTTGTGGCCGAAAATAGGTAGAGAGAAAAAGAGAGAAAAGTTCTTAGTTCCAAATCTTCAAAGCTTGATTTCTGCTGAACTAAAACTCAAATCAAAACTCCAATCCGACCAAAATGATCCTCTCTTCTTTCTCTACATGATCATATGAATTATCATGGCTGGAATCAAGCTGATTTGCCTGCACCATCTCCCTTTTGATTCGGTTTCAAGGAAACATGCTTAAAAATGTGTTTTCTTGATGTTCTTCCTTAGGAATTATGCTTAACTTGACTTGAGGGCCAAGAAATGTGACTTTCTAGCAATTCTAAGGTTATAAATCACTTCCTAATGTGCTGAGGGAGATTTGGTTAGTTGAGGGGTTTTGGATTTAAAGTTGTTCTTGATGTGATTTAGGAGGAAAAAGTGCTTTAAGAACACTTCAAAGAGTAACCGGATTTGGAGTAGCAAATCAAGGTAGGGTTTGATGAATTTAATCTTGATTTATTGTGTTTGAGTTGTGTGATTATAATATGGTTTGGCTGTGCTTGAAATTGATTGTTTGTATGAGTAATTCTTGTTGAAATTTTGGTGAAAATTTGATGAAATTTGATGAAATTCAAGCTATGAATGTGTGTTCTTGTAGCTGCTGGAAAAACGAACCCTAGAGCTTAAATTGAGGTTCAATTTATGTTTAAAACATGTAGGAAATATGGGGTTTTAGTGGCTGGGATTTTATTTTGAATTTTGGTAAAAATCGGTTGCTGAAAAGACTGAAAAACGGGTAAAAACAGAGAAAGAATCTGAAGAATATACAAAGAACACGAAGAACACTTTGAGTGTGGTGAAGAACATTGAAGAACACCTTTTAGATCTTAGAAAGAGCAAGGAAGTAAAAATTTTGGTGTTTGGGGGGTTATTTGGTAATTGCTGAAAGTTAGGGTGATTAAAGTAGAAATATTAAAAGTTACGGGTGGTAAAAAGTAAATTTTAAAGGTTAAAAGTAAAAGGTAAGGTAATTTTCGAAAATATATTAATAAAATAATAAAAAATAATAAAATATTAAATAATAATATTTAATTAAAAATAATATTTTAATGAAAATCATAAAATAATACGGAAAAGGCAGTTTTTTGTAAAAGCTTTAGAAAGACAACTTTAAGCGCAGAATCTCATAATTACCTTCATAAAACACTTAGGGAGTGGTAATAACATGATAGTGAGGCAAAGATAAAGGAAAGATAAGAAGTTAAAGAAAAGATAAAAACCAAAGAAAAGTCTGTAAAGTCTTAATGACAGAAAAACAGACAGAAATTAGTGAATGAACTAGGGCAACATAGTTAGTCCTTGAGTTGCAACTAGGGTTAGGTATTATATGAAAAGTTAAACTGTTTCAGTATAGACTTAATGAACCTATACTTGGGATAGGCTAACTATTCATACCGAAATTTACATAAGCTTTAAATACATACGTTAAACAGAGAAATCAGAGAAAAGTAAAGAGATACAGAGAAGAGAGAAATCAGAGCAGAGTAAAGAGAAAAAGAGAAAAGAGTAGTATGATAAAAAGCAGAGGACCTGTTGAAGGGTCATCTATTGATTAAAGCAACTCAAGAGGTGCTTGTTTGTTTATTTGTTGCATTAAGGCAACTCCAGAGTTATTTGTTTGTTCATCTGCTGCATTGAGGCAGTCAGATAGATGGTGGTACGACCACTGAGAACGCTTTCCTGCAGTTGATGGTGTTTTTGCGGAAAAACGAATTTCCAACACACAAATCCAATCGGCAAGTATATCGGGTCGCATCAAGTAGTAATAACTCACTTAGAGTGAGGTCGATCCCACAGGGATTGATGGATCAAGCAACTTTAGTGGGTGATTAGTTTAGTCAAGCTAACATTGAAGGAATATTGGATGAAATGTAGCCAACAGAATTGTAATTGACAGGAAATTTAAAGTTGCAGAAAGTAAGATTGCATAAAACTTAAAGTGCAAGAAAGTAAAATAGCTGAAACTTAAATTGCACGAAATGTAAATTGCATCAAATGTAAAGGGGATTGGGTGCAGGGAATTTAAAATTCAACCAGAAAATGTAAAGAGCAATCAAGCAGAGGAGTAAAAGATGAAATAAGTGCAGCAGATTTAAACAGAAATGGAAAATTGCTTGAAGAAACAACACAAAATGTAATTAAGCTCAATTGTGAAATTTAAAGAGACAAGTAAAGATCTCAGGGAATCAATGAGACTAGAAAACAAGTCTAGATCTCAAACCCTTCCTTGATTCAACAGAGAATAATAGAGAAGCAAGCAGTAAAGAGATTTTTGATTCAAATCCTTAATTTCTTGAATTATGCATAAAATTAACAAGAGAAGTTGCAGATGGAGAATGAAAACAGAATTCCTTCCAATCTCCACCCAAGATTCAAAATAGAAATGAAAACTAAGAGAGAGAGCTCTCAAATCCTAATGCTCCCTAGTGGAGCTAGCCTCTTTCTAATCGAGCCTCTTTTTTTAGAGCCAACCTCCTCTCTGAAATGAGAGTGATGCCCTTTATATAGGCTTTTTACAAAATAAAAATAAAATGAAATTGAAATTAAAAATAAATTCACAAAATGAAATTCCTAATCTAGCTTGTTCTTGTGCCTTTGAGTGATGATATGGGCTTTGCTTGCTTTGGATTTGAGGAGAAATGGGTTTAGTTGGCCTTGATTCAATTTGGTGAGGAATTGAATTAAATTGAATTTTGGTTGATTTTGGCCCATATGTTGCTCCCAGGAGGCTGCTCTGCTCTTGTGGAGGGCAGAGCAGGGAAGCCTTGCATGTGGATCCAACTAGCGTGCCAAGTGTGGAAGCATCAGGATGTTGCCCTGCCCTTGGGGAGAGCGGAGCATTGGCTTGTGGTGTGTCTTTTGCGCGCACCAAGTTCCTTGACCGTGCCAAATTATGCGTGCAACAAGTCCCTGGCCGTGTCATGATGCGCTTGTGTGCGCCAAGGAGTAGCGCCTAAGCCTTTACTTCCTTGAAGGTCTTGTGTTCGAACCTTGGTGAAAGCACTTGGGGGAGCAATTTTCCTTGATTTTTCATGAAGAGAAGCACAACATTGCCCTGCTCTCCAAGAGGGCAGAGCAGAATAATGAGCGCTACATTGCTTTGGAGTGAGGCTCCAGCTTCGAACCTTGGTGGAAGCACTTTGGTTTATTTTTGCTTATTTTTTGCTCTTAAAGATGCCTTTCACTCATGCCTCAATTGTACGCCAAATATGGATTGCTATATATCGTTGGAAAGCTCTAAATGTCAGCCTTCCAACGCAATTGAAATCACATCAATCGGACGTCTGTAGCTCAAGTTATAGCCCTTTGAAGTAGGCATGGTCATGTTGTGAGCGGCCAGATTTTAACTTAGCGAAAATTTGCTCCAACCTCACTTTGTCTCATCATGATTCTGCCCTGCCCTTTTGGTGCACGAAATTGTGATCACTACAACTTCGCACAACTAACCAGCAAGTGCACTTGGTCGTCCAAGTAATACCTTACGTGAGTAAGGGTCGATCCCACGGAGATTGTTGGTATGAAGCAAGCTATGGTCACCTTGTAAATCTCAGTCAGGCAGACTCAAATGGGTATAGTGATAAACGAATAAAGCATAAAGATAAAGATAGAGATACTTATGTATATCATTGGTGAGAGCTTCAGATAAGCGAATGAAGATGCCTTCCCTTCCGTCTCTCTGCTTTCCTACTGTCTTCATCCAATCCTTCTTACTCCTTTCCATGGCAAGCTCATGTAGGGTTTCACCGTTGTCAGTGGCTACCTCCCATCCTCTCAGTGAAAACGTCGCCTATGCTCTGTCACAGCATGGGTAATCAGCTGTCGGTTCTCGGTCAGGCCGGAATAAAATCCATCGATCCTTTTGCGTCTGTCACTAACGCCCCGCCTGCTAGGAGTTTGAAGCACGTCACAGTCATTCAATCATTGAATCCTACTCAGAATACCACAGACAAGGTTAGACCTTCCGGATTCTCTTGAATGCCGCCATCAGTTCTCGCCTATACCACGAGGACTCTGATCTCACGAAATGGCTGGCTCGTTTGTCAGGCGAGCACTCGGTTGTCAGGCGATCAACCATGCATCGTGTATCAGGAATCCAAGAGATAAACACTAGAGCCTTGATTGCTTGTAGAACAAAAGTGGTTGTCAGTCACCTTGTTCATAAGTGAGAATGATGATGAGTGTCACGGATCATCACATTCATCAAGTTGAAGAACAAGTGATATCTTGGACAAAGAACAAGCGGAATTGAATAGAAGAACAATAGTAATTGCATTAATACTCGAGGTACAGCAGAGCTCCACACCTTAATCTATGGTGTGTAGAAACTCCACCGTTGAAAATACATAAGAACAAGGTCTAGGCATGGCCGTGAGGGCAGCCCCCAAATGATCTAAGAACTAGATGTCCAAAGATGATCAAAGGATCTAAAAATAATCCAAAGATGAAAATACAATAGTAAAAGGTCCTACTTATAGAAAACTAGTAGCCTAGGGTGTACAGAGATGAGTAAATGACATAAAAATCCACTTCCGGGCCCACTTGGTGTGTGTTTGGGCTGAACAATGAAGCATTTTCGTGTAGAGACTCTCCTTGGAGTTAAACGCCAGCTTTGGTGCCAGTTTGGGCGTTTAACTCCCAATTAGGTGCCAGTTCCGGCGTTTAACGCTGGAATTTCTGTAGGTGACTTTGAACGCCGGTTTGGCCCATCAAATCTTGGTCAAAGTATGGACTATCATATATTGATGGAAAGCCCAGGATGTCTACTTTCCAACGCCGTTGAGAGCGCGCCAATTGGGCTTCTGTAGCTCCAGAAAATCCACTTCGAGTGCAGGGAGGTCAGAATCCAACAGCATCTGCAGTCCTTTTGAGTCTCTGAATCAGATTTTTGCTCAGATCCCTCAATTTCAGCCAGAAAATACCTGAAATCACAGAAAAACACACAAACTCATAGTAAAGTCCAGAAAAATGAATTTTAACTAAAAACTAATAAAAATATACTAAGAACTCAACTAAAACTACTAAAAACATACTAAAAACAATGCCAAAAAGCGTACAAATTATCCGCTCATCACAACACCAAACTTAAATTGTTGCTTGTCCCCAAGCAACTGAAGATCAAATAGGATAAAAATAAGAGAATATGCAATGAACTCCAAAAACATCTATGAAGATCAGTATTAATTAGATGAGCGGGGCTTTTAGCTTTTTGCCTCTGAATAGTTTTGGCATCTCACTTTATCCTTTGGAACTCAGAATGATTGGCTTCTTTAGGAACTCAGAATCCAGATAGTGTTATTGATTCTCCTAGTTAAGTATGATGATTCTTGAACACAGCTACTTTATGAGTCTTGGCCGTGGCCCAAAGCACTCTGTCTTCCAGTATTACCACCGGATACATACATGCCACAGACACATAGTTGGGTGAACCTTTTCAGATTGTGACTCAGCTTTGCTAAAGTCCCCAATTAGAGGTGTCCAGGGTTCTTAAGCACACTCTTATTGCCTTGGATCACAACTTTATTTTTTCTTTTTCTTTCTTTTTCTCTTTTTTTTTCGGTTTTTTTTTTCGCTTGCTTCCTTTTTTTTTGTATTCACTGCTTTTTCTTGCTTCAAGAATCATTTTTATGATTTTTCAGATCCTCAGTAACATGTCTCCTTTTTCATCATTCTTTCAAGAGCCAACATTCATGAACCACAAACTCAAAAGACATATGCACTGTTCAAGCATACATTCAGAGAACAAAATTGTTGCCACCACATCAATATAATTAAACTGTTATAAAATTCAAAATTCATGCAATTCTTTTCTTTTTCAATTAAGAACAATTCTTAAGAAAGGTGATGGATTCATAGGACATTCATAACTTTAAGGCATAGACACTAAGACACTAATGATCATAAGACACAAACATGGATAACATAAGCATGAAAATTTCGAAAAACAAGAAAATAAAGAACAAGGAGATTAAAGAACGGGTCCACCTTAGTGATGGCGGCTTGTTCTTCCTCTTGAAGGTCTTATGGAGTGCTTGAGCTCCTCAATGTCTCTTCCTTGTCTTTGTTGCTCCTCTCTCATGATTCTTTGATCTTCTCTAATTTCATGGAGGAGAATGGAGTGTTCTTGGTGCTCCACCCTTAGTTGTCCCATGTTGGAACTCAATTCTCTTAGGGAGGTGTTAATTTGCTCCCAATAGTCTTGTGGAGGAAATTGCATCCCTTGAGGTATCTCAGGGATCTCATGATGAGAGGGATCTCTTGTTTGCTCCATCCTTTTCTTGGTGATGGGCTTGTCCTCATCAATGGGGGTGTCTCCCTCTATGTCAACTCCAACTGAATAACAGAGGTGACAAATGAGATGAGGAAAGGCTAACCTTGCCAAAGTGGAAGACTTGTCCGCCACCTTGTAGAGTTCTTGGGCTATGACCTCATGAACTTCCACTTCTTCTCCAATCATGATGCTATGAATCATGATGGCCCGGTCTAGAGTAACTTCGGACCGGTTGCTAGTGGGAATGATTGAGCATTGGATAAACTCCAACCATCCTCTAGCCACGGGCTTGAGGTCATGCCTTCTCAATTGAACCGGCTTCCCTCTTGAATCTCTCTTCCATTGTGCGCCCTCTTCACATATGACTGTGAGGACTTGGTCCAACCTTTGATCAAAGTTGACCCTTCTAGTGTAAGGATGTTCATCTCCTTGCATCATGGGCAAGTTGAATGCTAACCTTACATTTTCCGAACTAAAATCCAAGTATTTCCCCTGAACCATTGTAAGATAATTCTTTGGATCCGGGTTCACACTTTGATCATGGTTCTTGGTGATCTATGCATTGGCATAGAACTCTTGAACCATCAAGATTCCAACTTGTTGAATGGGGTTGGTAAGCACTTCCCAACCTCTTCTTCGGATCTCATGGCGGATCTCCGGATATTCACCCTTTTTGAGTGAAAAGGGGACTTCGGGGATCACCTTCTTCAAGGCCACAACATCATAGAAGTGGTCTTGATGCACCCTTGAGATGAATCTATCCATCTCCCATGACTCGGAGGTGGAAGCTTTTGCCTTCCCTTTCCTCTTTCTAGAGGTTTCTCCGGCCTTAGATGCCATAAATGGTTATGGAAAAACAAAAAGCTATGCTTTTACCACACCAAACTTAAAAGGTTTGCTCGTCCTCGAGCAAAATAAGAAAGAAGAGAGTAGAAGAAGAAGAAATGAGGAAGAAGGGAGTGGCTTATGTATTCGGCCAAGGAGGGGGAGAAGTGGTGTTTAGGTTGTGTGAAAATGAAGGGGTGAAGAAGGGTTTATATAGGAGAGGGGGGAGATGGGGTTCGGCCATTATGGGTGGGTTTGGGAGGGAAAGTGGTTTGAATTTGAAGGGTGAGGTAGGTGGGGTTTTATGAAGGATGGATGTGAGTGGTGAAGAGAAAGATGGGATTTGATAGGTGAGGGGTTTTTGGGGAAGAGGTATTGAGGTGATTGGTGAATGGGTGAAGAAGAGAGAGAGTGGTGGGGTTGGTGGGGATCTTGTGGGGTCCACAGATCCTGTGGTGTCAAGGAAAAGTCATCCCTGCACCAAATGGCATTCAAAATCACGTTTTGAGCCATTTCTGGCGTTAAACGCCGGGCTGGTGCCCATTCCTGGCGTTTAACGCCAGGTTCTTGCCCTTTTCTGGCGTTTAACGCCAGTCTGGTGCCCCTTTCTGGCGTTAAACGCCCAGAATGGTGCCAGACTGGGCGTTAAACGCCCAACTGCTAGCCTCACTGGCGTTTAAACGCCAGTGGGTTCTTCCTCCAGGGTGTGCTATTTTTCTTCCTGTTTTTCATTCTGTTTTTGCTTTTTCAATGGATTTTGTGACTTCTTATGATCATCAACCTACAAAAAAAACATAAAATAACAAAAGAAAATATATAAAATATAATCATTGGGTTGCCTCCCAACAAGCGCTTCTTTAATGTCAGTAGCTTGACAGAGGGCTCTCATGGAGCCTCACAGATACTCAGAGCAATGTTGGAACCTCCCAACACCAAACTTAGAGTTTGAATGTGGGGGTTCAACACCAAACTTAGAGTTTGGTTGTGGCCTCCCAACACCAAACTTAGAGTTTGACTGTGGGGCTCTGCTTGTCTCTGATTTGAGAGAAGCTCTTCATGCTTCCTCTCCATGGTGACAGAGGGATATCCTTGAGCCTTAAACACAAAGGATTCTTCATTCACTTGAATGATCAGTTCACCTCCATCAACATCAATCACAGCCTTTGCTGTGGCTAGGAAGGGTCTGCCAAGGATGATGGATTCATCCATGCACTTCCCAGTCTCTAGGACTATGAAATCAGTAGGGATGTAATGGTCTTCAACTTTTACCAAAACATTCTCTACAAGTCCATGAGCTTGTTTTCTTGAGTTGTCTGCCATCTCTAGTGAGATTCTTGCAGCTTGTACCTCAAAGATCCCTAGCTTCTCTATTACAGAGAGAGGCATGAGGTTTACACTTGACCCTAAGTCACACAGAGCCTTCTTAAAGGTCATGGTGCCTATGGTACAAGGTATTGAAAACTTCCCAGGATCTTGTTTCTTTTGAGGTAATTTCTGCCTAGACAAGTCATCCAGTTCTTTGGTGAGCAAAGGGGGTTTATCCTCCCAAGTCTCATTTCCAAATAACTTGTCATTTAGCTTCATGATTGCTCCAAGGTATTTAGCAACTTGCTCTTTAGTGACATACTCATCCTCTTCAGAGGAGGAATACTCATCAGAGCTCATGAATGGCATAAGTAAATCCAATGGAATCTCTATGGTCTCATTTTGAGCCTCAGATTCCCATGGTTCCTCATTAGGGAACCCATTGGAG